>NC_092266.1:24595756-24615756 GCF_036320965.1 Panulirus ornatus | reverse complement strand
TGTATTATCTTACTCTCCTTTTCACTCAGTACCATCCGTTATCATTCTCTCTCCTATTCACTTTGTAATTCCTATCGTTCAACCTTATTCATTTTGTACCGTTCCGTGGCAGTAGTACCTCTCTATGTGTTCGTTTATCATGCATTAACAGAAGCGTGACATAAGGATGTTTATCTTCCCAGAGGTGGGTATCCTCTCTCTCACTGTCATAAAGATGCTGTCTCTATGTAGACTTAGATGAAGACCTTTTACATTAGATTCAAACTTAGAAGGCTCTCCTCCCTTCTGCCCCTGTGAGCCAAGCGCCACAACGCCGCGTTCCAGGCTGCACTCATCTCCCCTCCTCCCCAGTTAGTCTCCCCTGCATTGTATACCTCAGGTGTGTTCACACTCATAACGCTTTTGTTTGATCAACGTCGTCTCTCCATCTACCTTCTCAAATGTATATATATATATATATTCCCCTTCTTTATCTCCTGCTTTATTATTCTTCCTCCATCTGGTCTTTATTTGTCTTCTTTGTCTCATGTGCTTTATTTCGTCTTCTTCCCTCACCCACCCCCCGTCCTTCATCACACCCCATCCCTGTCTCCACCCCCTGCCGGGCCCGACTGTTAATTTCCCTGGGAGAGTGTGTGACAGGTAAACGGCCAGTTTCCCCTGGCCACCAGATTCCCGCGGAATGGCCAAGTTTTGTAGCTGGCCTTAATTACCCTCGCGGCACCTGCGAGGACGGTAATTAATGACTGGTAATGGTCGTCCGGAGGTGATTCTCGCTCGTGGAGGGAGACTTCCAGCACGCCAGATTCTCTCTCTCTCTCTCTCTCTCTCTCTCTCTCTCTCTCTCTCTCTCTCTCTCTCTCTCTCTCTCTCTCTCCTTCCACTCCCCTCCGACCTAAGTCCCTTTTCCTCCTTACCTCTTACGTTCCTCCCTTCCTCGTGCGCTGTGACATCCTCTCTATCTCACACACGCACACAAACACATCTTTTTTGTCGACCTGTCCACCTATCTTGTCCCCTCCTGCCCCAGACCACACCATCCTCTGCTTCGCATCCTCCTACACCAGCACCCTTCCCGCCAAAAAAAAAAAATAAGTCCCATCTTGGCCTTGCATTACTCTCTTTCCCCAAACGTCTCTTCACTGCCTCAACCTCTCGGCCTTCTCCCGAGTTCTCTCAGTTGTACCCAAAACTGAACCCCTCAATAGACCCTCCTTCCAGCTTTTTACCCCTCTCGAATCATCAGCTTCTGCGTAAGACTTGATCCATTTCTCCCCTTGAACCTACGCCTTCCCTTGTTCCACAACTCCTCCGAAGGGGCGGTGCAGGGAAGAAAACCCCTGTAATACAATTCCTCTCACTAGGCCCAAAACGGACCCCCTGCCCCATCACCCAAGCCCCTCACACCTCTCCCACATGCCTCACACACTGCTCTCCTCCTCCTCCTCCTCCTCCTCCTCCTCCTCCTCACACCCCGGCCCGCACATTTACGTACCTCACGCTGTTACGGGGATATTATCAGTGATTACAACTGCTAGATGAACGACCCCTGGACATGAAATGGAATCTGGTGAGCTTCTTCTGTCAGCAGCTTCAGATCCGTATGGCGGTTGATATGTGTCCGTGTCATTATGTGTTCGTGATTAATTATTTGTACAGTAAGGGGAAGGATTACTACATTGGTGCGGCCCCATCTTTTGAAACTTCTTATTTTTTCTCTTCTTTTTGAACCATCATTTGCATTTTCATGGCAGTTTATTCCATTCATCTATTGCTCTGATACTGTATTGGACATAATTACGTCGTTGATATCTCTACACATATTTTATGACGTCTGCTGTTTAGTTTCTGGGTGTGTCTCCGTCGATTTCTCTCAACGTTTGAAGAAACGTTCAGTTTCGACATCGTCGGATCCAGAGAGGAACGTGAAGTTGTGCTCGTGACTACTTTTGTTTCATCTCTCTTCAGACGTTGGGATTGTCTACCCCTGTGGCTTAGATCTCTTATTACATCCTTCACAAGTAGACAGGATATTGTTTGAATTATTTACAACTCTTGTGGTTATTCCAATGCCACGTTCGATGTTCGATGCTTCGCTCAACCTCTGAACCCCTCACATTGATGTGTTTGCTTTCCGTACGATTGTAGTCATTGTATCCCGTCTTCATCACTTTGATTGTGGCAGGGTTGACTTCTAAACCATGCATCTTCTCAGTGCTAAATACGGCCTGTCTTGCACCTTCTGTAGATTGACACGGTTCTAGAATACTCATTCTTTCTCTCTTAGTAAATTTAGCATCATTCACATATACATGCGGGGATGACTCAAGTCCCGGTAAGTCATTTAAGTAGATCTGGAATTGCAGCGGACCCAAGACTGGGCCCTGAAGGACACCGCTCGGAATATTTACCGTTTGTAAACATCTTTCTCGGTTCTCTTTTCCTTAGATATTCGTTATTACAGTTTCTTATGTTTCTTCTACGTAAACACCACAATCTGTAAGCTCAGCTAGATTAGGACTGGTGAAACGTGGCCACTATTTACAGCATGGAAAAGGGTGACAAGATACTTGCCATGAAGGATAGAAAAGGGTGATAAGATACTGGCCATGAAGGATCAAATGAGCGTTCTTGGATATCAGGTTTCCCAATCATCGGGAACTAAAAGGTCTTGTGTGTAGCCCTGATATGTAAATCTGCACCTCCCTGCCTTTGTCTTGGCCTATTACTTGTCGCTCGGCCGGTTGCATCGCTCGGTCGACATTTGGGATGCGGTGAGACGTAACCTGTACGACGGAGAGCAGACGCTTGCTGAATGTCTCAGTAGATTAGTCGGAGGCTTTGGAGATCGTCCTCAGCGACGAAGGGTTGCGCCACGAACACACCCGTGTCGTCGATGCAACACGATACTACCACCAAACTGCTACCACCATCAGGAACGGCCAGGGAACGCCATCCCGATAAGACGAGATCTAGAACACATCATCTACGCCATAACCAAAGTCACCAGACGTGCTCTGCTTATCCACATGTTCAGACATTTGGCTAGATTATATTTTTCTTACCGGGTCGTCTTGAGACGGGGTGGTTATTGGTAACAGCTGGTGGGGGGGAAGTGTTTACCGTGCACCATCTGTCCGTTGTGACGCTACAGGTGGTAAGGCAGCTTGCATCCCCCAGCCTGGTTCAGGCCTCACCTGTTCTCAATTTAGGATTTTGTAAGATTTTTACATTGGTAAAAATATGCTTCATTTACATTCGCCGATTTTTTTTTTTCGTTTCATCGACTCGCAAATGTGATATATCCGTCTGGATTACCTGTATGTTTTCTTCATCATCGTCAAAATGATGGCGTTTCTACGAGTGATTTATTCTCTTTATATCCGGCGTGGTCGCTCAAGTCGTCTGCCTCGCTGAGATCGTCCAGCGAAGAAGATGCGGGGCGGGAGGACCTGAGGGTGGGTGTGTGTGGGGGGGACACTCCACCACCGTCACAGGAGACCACGTTTTATTGTGATGGTTCCTCTGGCCGATGGGGGCGAGTCTTTCCCCTGGGGACGACCTCCTCGGCTCCTTTTGTCGCCCTACACTAGAGCTCCATAACCTCTCATACTCACAGGTAGGGCCTCAATGGCCGAGGCTTTTGTGGACCCCAAACGACACTCGTGTTAGCCAGACATTAGCCCCACCGGCTTCAATTTATTTACACAATGCGGCCGTAAAAAAAGCGAAGATATAAAACAAGATTCCAAGGCCGGCGCGAGAATGGCCTCTCGCTGCGATATGTGTTGTCCAGTGGGTATTACCAGCACGTGTGGAGGGGGCTGTGACGAGGGGGTGGTCAAATGCTTGTTTCGCTGATACCCTCCGTGATGTCCTCCTCCCAGACCTTACTTAGGAACGGAGAGAAGTGGGGTGGAATGTGTGTGTGTGTGTGTGTGTGTGTGTGTGTGTGTGTGTGTGTGTGTGTGTGTGTGTGATTACTGTTTACGTGTTTACGTGTTGCCCCGTCTCTTTACCTTTATATATGTATTATATCTTTACTCCTATGTTTATATGGACACACACACACACACACACACACACACACACACACACACACACACACACACACACAAGCCAAAGACGGGTATCCATTTATCGACCATATATATATATATATATATATATATATATATATATATATATATATATATATATATATATATATATATATATATACAGGGCTGCAAATGTATCTCAAGTGGTCTGGTTCGGAGAAACAAAGGAGCCTTAAGAAAGATGGAAGGGTCATCGTGCGAAGCCCTTCATGTTGGGGTGGAGAGAAAAGAAAATGTAATGGAGCAGAAAAACCCCAAGGATGAGGTGGTGGTGCGGATGTAGAAGAGGCGAGGAGTCATTCATGTCATGGGTACGGGTGTATGGCAAGAGTGGTACTGCCGTTCTTAGTCCAAGAAAAAGAACTTGTATGCCATGTATCCCAGAGCTCTGTGATGTAATCTGAAAGCAGATCTTGGCTGTACAATATACCACAAGTTCAGTCGATATATTTCGTTTGAGTCATTTTTACAACACCAAGAGCTGAAGGGTGTGGTATGGACAATTGCATTACCCTTGTGTTGATTGGTTGTGGATTATTAAATAACGTGCTTTTAATGGTTATTATTGGGTGAAGGGGTTTAAATGGTGTTCATCCTTTTGCTTCGCTTTTGGCCATAAATTGTGTATGTATGTATGTATACCTCCACGAGGTGGTTTTGGTAAGAGGACTTTTTGATGGTTCCGAAGCATTGGCCCACATAGTAACGTTGTAGGCCTTCTTCGTGAGTGTCAGCTTTTTTTTTTTGTGTGTGTGAGCGTATGAAACGCCGAGAATGCGCCAGTGATGCGTAGGTTGTGGCCAGAAGGAAGTGTGTGGCGTCACTGTTAAATCATATACAAGACCAGGGTACGTATCACGGCGCATCTGGCAGACGACGAGAGAGAGAGAGAGAGTACACGCCGCCACAGGGTACGAAGTCTTATACAGTCAGGGGGTGTGGTATGAGAGGCACACGCACGCATACACCTCTCTCTTAGAGGCTTCTCACTCACTGCTGAAGTGCCCCAGCAAAAAGGGGGTTTAGGATGTGATCACGAGAACTTGGTCTATACTGCCAGGTAATGAGAGGGGAAATAGCATTCATGGATTCCCGTTTGTTGGACTTATTGGTCCAGCAGTGTGTGTGTGTGGTAGTGGTGATGTTGCTTCGCGCCTCACACCGGCAAGCGTGCAGTGTGGGGGGTTGTGGTGGCGAGGGTGGGTGAGTGGAGTGGGTAGGGTTGGACGACATCCTGAAAGGGCCAGACGAAGACGTGATAAACTGACGCATATGAAGACCATATGTCGGGGAAAAGGGGTTTCTTCCTCGGGTTCATCCTTGAGTGATTCAAGGTAACGGAGGACGTGAGAGCGAGCCAACCAGCTCGTTGGGTCTGGGTTGTTAGTGGACATGCGTCGTCTCCATGCGTGACGCCACCGTACATAAGGGGTGGTGGACATGGGGTGTGCTGTACAATGCATGCGCTGTTTGACAACGGCACGAATCAAATCCTGTCCTTAGATTCATTTCAGCGGATCGTAACCGGCCGAAACGGTGTTCGACACCGGGAATACAACAGCGTATATTGAGTTGATGTAGGACCCATGGCCCAAGTCGTTGAAGATTAATGAGGGGTAATTGCTCGTTAAACAACTCTTAGCAGGCTGGAGGAACGACGTGAATGCGTTGGTTATTTCCTTTGGTAAATTATTTCCGGGTGTAATTGCCCTTGTTAAGTTTTGTTAAGGATTCCTTTTTTTTGTACTTAGATTTTCTTTATCATTTATTGATTTACCCATTACACATAAGCAGCTAGCAAGTCGCCGCTGCACACACTCACGCACACACACACACACACACACACACACACACACACACACATATACACACACACACACACACATACACACACACACACACACACACATACACACACACACACATATACACACACACATACACACACACACACACACATACACACACACACACACACACATATATATATATATATATATATATATATATATATATATATATATATATATATATATATGGTACATTAATGGTCGTAGAAGTCAACGTCATGCGTTTATTTGAAGAGCGTAACATGATCTGAATGACGTCACGCTGGTACCGAGTGTGTTGTGGCAGGAGTAACGTTAGCTTGGCGAGTGTGTGTGTGTGTGTGTGTGTGTGTGTGTGTGTGTGTGCTGACAGTGTCATTTGCAACAATCCTTCCTGGCTGTATACAGTACCCTTGACGACACGCCTCTCGACCCCTTGAGCATGACGGTGCGACCCTTGATCGTGTCAGTACGATCCTTGAGCATGACGGTGCGACCCTTGAGTGTAAACGGACGACCTTTGAGCATGACGGTAGGTCCCTTGGGTATGACGTTACGACCCTTGGGTATGACGGTAAGACCCTTGAGCATGACGTTACGACCCTTGGGTATGACGGTACGACCCTTGGGTATGACGTTACGACCCTTGGGTATGACGCTACGACCCTTGAGCATGACGGTACGATCCTTGAGCATGACGCTACGACCTTTGAGCATGACGGTACGACCCTTGAGCATGACGGTACGATCCTTGAGCATGACGCTACGACCTTTGAGCATGACGGTACGACCCTTGGGTATGACGGTACGACCCTTGGGTATGACGGTACGACCCTTGAGCATGACGGTACGACCCTTGGGCATGACGTTACGACCCTTGGGTATGATGGTACGACCCTTGGGTATGACGTTACGACCCTTGAGCATGACGGTACGACCCTTGGGCATGACGTTACGACCCTTGGGTATGATGGTACGACCCTTGGGCATGACGTTACGACCCTTGAGCATGACGGTACGACCCTTGGGCATGACGTTACGACCCTTGAGCATGACGCTACGACCTTTGAGCATGACGGTACGACCCTTGGGTATGACGGTACGACCCTTGGGTATGATGGTACGACCCTTGGGTATGACGTTACAACCCTTGGGCATGACGGTACTACCCTTGAGCATGACGGTACGATCCTTGGGCATGACGGTACGACCCTGAGCATGACGGTACGACCCTTGGCTTTTAAGGCTTTGCTAGCTTTTGGATCTCGTCAAAGGCCGTATCATCGTGCACTTGGGTCGTACCCTAGTGTTTTAGGAAGGTCATACCGGCGTGCTCATAGTATTAAGGCTCAGATGTGGATACGAGGAAATGCTTTGTGTTGGAGAGTTGATTCTACGCAACCATTCGTGATTTCAAGACATTTCCGTAATTCGCGCTGTATTTCTTTCTTGTATCTCACCTGATGATGTGATCATTACACGAAAGTGCACTTGGGTACTTATCGTGTTTCATTTCTTCGTGGACTCATAGGAATATATATATATATATATATATATATATATATATATATATATATATATATATATATATATATATATATATAAAACTCATCAAGCAGTGACGATGTGACATGATGACGCATGAAGTTGTCCCGTACACATTAGAGTAGAGGGACTTGTATTTCCATGTCAACACATCTTCATGAGCAGCTTACTTTTCTCAGTTTGTGTCCTGGGACTTAACGTATCCCGGTAACAATGATTGTTATTAGTGTACATCAGTTCTGAGTTACTGTAGTACAACAATTTCTTCACATTGTAATTTTTTACCATTATGTACTATCTGAAGGTGTCATGTATTAATATTTCTTGTGTGTGTGTGTGTGTGTAGAAAATTTTGAATTTCCTGGAATCTTGACGTGGAAGCTGTTCAGATGTATTGTGAAATTTGGTTCGTGTTTCTGTGTGAGTTAACAAACGGAAGTATGATTGGTCTGCTGGGATATTTGCTGTATAGCAAGTCTGATTAAAAGGTGACTCCCATATTCTATGTCACCTTTTTTTTTACCCCCTTTTTTTATCTATTTTCTAGATACCGTGAGAGTAAATCTGTGATCACTCGGAGGCAACAGTGTTTTATTTTACATCTCTTAATTTATTTGGCAGTTTACCGCGAGAGTTCCTCTTGTATATATATGATAATTCGAATGATTTTTCTCGTTTACTTAAGTCATCATATGATAACCAAACACCACGACATTTGATATCTTTATTGACGTGTTGTTTAGACAAATATAATCCCGTGAAATTATATATATATATATATATATATATATATATATATATATATATATATATATATATATATATATATATATATATTATCCCTAGGGATAGAGGAGAAAGAATACTTCCCACGTATTCCCTGCATGTTGTAGAAGGCGACTAAAAGGGGAGGGAGCGGAGGGCTGGAAATCCTCCCCTCTCGTTTTTTTTTTTTTTTTTCCAAAAGAAGGAGCAGAGAAGGGGGCCGGGTGGGGATATTCCCTCAGGGGCCCGGTCCTCTGTTCTTAGCGCTACCTCGCTAACGCGGGAGATGGCGAATAGTATGAAAGAAAGAAATATATGTATATCATCGAGGTTACACAACGAGTGAAAAAATCTTTTCCAGGCTGTATCACTTTTAGGTACATTCTTGTCAGGAACTTCTCAATCCACATACTTCCATCATTTCCCTGCTTCTGGAAGGAGCGCATCCTTATTATATACTCGCTCGCCGTTTCTTGCGTCGGGAGGTATCGCCGGGAACAGACGAAGAACGACCTCGTTTGTTTACATCCGCTCTCAAGCTGTCGTGTGCAATGCACCGAAACCGGAGCACCCCATCCCAAACCAGACCCCACAGACCTTTCCCGTGGTTTCTTCCCCCTGGACTGCATACCACTCCTCTTCCTAAAGTGACACTACTGGGAGGGGAGGATTTTCGACTCTCTTCCTTCCCCCAGCTTTTGCTCCCCGCCTCTTTTCAATAACTTGATTATTCATGATGGTCACATTCGACATGACTTCATCAACCGCCTGGGCGTGGGTGTGGGACGTGTCATTCGTCAAGAGGGGTGACAGGCTGCTAGAGCTTGGTGACTGAGTGAGGGAGTCCTAAGCACCCCTTCCGCTCCATCCCTCTCAACGTTTGACATTACTCCCTTATGCATGAGGGTCGTGAACCTCCTTCAAAGCACGACGGTACGGGTCCTGCGCACGGCGATAGAACACGCTGGCGACGCAACTGTGCGACGCCGGGTCGTAGGAACATCTTAACGAAAAGCTCCGTGTAATGGTTGTTTGGTTAGTGTATTTGTTTTTGCTGTCAGCGTTGAAGGCCTGTCGGGTTTATCGGTTGCGGGCAGGGATGATAGGAATCCAGCTGATATTAGTGTTGGAAGAGATGGTTGATGATATTAGTGTTGGAAGAGATGGTTGATGTTGAAAGTGAAGGTTGGTGGGTGTTGGAATAGAGGGTTGGTAGATGTATGATCTTCGTGTTGGATGGGTTAGTTAGCAAGTGTGTCTGATCTTAGTGTTGGAAATGTTTTTGTTGGTTGGTGTCTGATGTTTCTGGTGTTGGAAGTGCTGGTTGGTGGTTGGTAGCCTTGCTTTTATCCTGGTGCTGGCTGTTGGAGTGAACATCAGTTATTCCTGTAATTCCTGTGTTAGCAACACTGGAGTTGAGACGCATCAGCTGGTGGGCTGCTGATCTGGGTGTCAGAAACAATACGTGAGCTGACTTTGGTGTACCATAACAACGAGTTAGGTGTCAGCTCTTCACCATGTTCCTTTTTTTTTATTATTGTTTCGCTTCAGTGGATGATTAGGTTACACTCGTTCGTGCAGTGGTTGTGGTTGACAAGCTGACCTTGGCTTGAACAGTAGTGTAGCCATCGGTGTACTTAAGATATCCTGTACTCCAGCGATGATGCCAGAAGTCGCAAAAAAAAAGGGGGGGTGGGGACTTTAGACTACAACAGTGTCGCATGAGGTAACGTAGGTACCCAAGATCCCTTTTTTTCTTTGATATATAGCTGTCTCCTTCATCCTGTGGTATCATCGCCTCTCGATCTTCTTAAAGTCTAAACTGTGAGTCGCGATCTTATTGTGTGTGATGCCAGGGTTGATAATCCTTAACAGTGATCTTAGGTCCTTCCAAGATCTCACTCAGTCATCTCTCAAAACACCCGGATGGACTCTCTCTCTCTCTCTCTCTCTCTCTCTCTCTCAAGTACCTGGATGGAGGGAGACTCTCTCTCTTGCCGACACTGTGTCCACTAACGGCCCCGGGGAGCTTGGTGTGACACAGGACCTCCCACAAGCCCATGTTTACATCTGTACTCAAAGTAGAGGTTTGCCAAAAGCTTTCCTCATCCCTTTGGTCAGTTCGGTCAGTACTGCTCAAGGCTCGCCGGCGACCGCCCCTCCTGTTCCCCTTGTCGCCCCGTGGTACAATCGGATTACTCCGAGTTCCTCCAGGTTGGTTCCTCCCTCCTCCTCCTCCTCCTGCTGACGTCCTGAGTTACTGTGGTTACGTATTGCCGTGGGAACCGGTGCGGGTCGTCAGTTCTCAGGCTGGGTCACGGTCTTACGTTCACGCTACGATTGGTTCGAGATACTGCCCGACCAGCGCACAGGTGAGTCCTCCCTCAGGTGAGAGGGAGGGAGGGGGACACACTGGTATGCGCATACGCGGTATGGTCCAAGTCGACTTAGTGTGTAGGTACCAACGGAGACGCACGCTGGAGACATTAGATGAAAGAGTATGACGACAGAGGGAAAGTCGTAGGTCAGAGAAACTACTCAGATTTGGGTATGTATATATATATATATATATATATATATATATATATATATATATATATATATTTTTTTTTTTTTTTTTTTTCTTTTTATACTTTGTCGCTGTCTCCCGCGTTTGCGAGGTAGCGCAAGGAAACAGACGAAAGAAATGGCCCAACCCCCCCCCCCCCCATACACATGTATATACATACGTCCACACACGCAAATATACATACCTACACAGCTTTCCATGGTTTACCCCAGACGCCTCACATGCCTTGATTCAATCCACCGGCGTGTATATATATATATATATATATATATATATATATATATATATATATATATATATATATGGAATGTTGAGCGTGATTTAGTACTTGCTGATAATCAAGAGGTAAATTGCAAACACGATAAGTGTGGCCATCCCGCGTGGTGTTGTAGACCTCCCCACATGTAGGTGGTCTTTGGGCCCACGTGTTTGTGGTGTCGGCTGCGTGTAGTGTGTGACCCACGTGCTTGTGCCGGCTACGTGAAGTGAGTGACACACGTGCTTGTGTAGTGTGTGACCCACGTGCTTGCGTCGGCTGCTACGTGTAGTGTGTGACCCACGTGCTTGTGTCGGATGTGTGTAATGTGTGACCTACGTGTGGTATGTGACTCACATGCTTTATGTCTCCCATTTGGCATCCGTCACGTATTTCTGTAACCTGTAGATGACGTGTGGTGGAGGTCCCATGGTGACGGCAGATGATGTGCCTATCCTCTCGAGTTGAGCTCCACCGGTCTGAGGCTTCGCCAGTCTAAGGCTCTGCCAATTTGAGGCGCCACCAGATTGAGTGTCCGCAAGTTTGATGCGCTCACCAGTTTAGGGCTTGACGGATCTAAGGCTTCGCCACTGAGGCTCATTACTTCATTACACAAAGTCAGCAACATCTGTAACTTAGTTCTTCGTCCATAGCCTCTGTAACTGTTCAGCAAGTCCCGATTCTTTTGAAACCCATATGAGCGAAATCTTTCCCTAAATTCATAGCTATACCTCAAATAAAAGCATATCTGGTTAGACGTTACCCCTTTGGGTACTCGTTCCCATGTATATGGTTAACGGCAGTAGGCCAAAGTACCTGCCTTCTGTTGCCCTAAATACCTGGGGGGGAAGGTGTACGCCGAAGACGTTGTGGCAGCATCTGGAGGACGAGGCAATGGGGGCTACGTAGGTCTCGCAGGTAGTTGGGAGTGGTCGGTTCTCTTGACCGTGGGCCGCCACCACCTCTTCGGTGCTTTCGGGAAACCTCACCACCACCGCCGCCGCCGCGACCACCACCGCTGCCGCTCCTGCTGCTGTTGCCGGTGGACATACGATCCGTAGCCTTCCTTGCCGTCGGTCGTGGTCCCTGAGGAAATTGGGTTACCTACGACATTGTTCTGGGAAAGTGAGTTGGTGGGCGAGGCCGTCTCGGTTCAGGTGTCATGGATGAGGACAGGAACAACTGTTTGTCGATTTGTGGGTCTTATCCCCTGGCTGTCCTGAAATACTGGGTATTGTGGGAAGACTTGGCAGGTATAGATGGAGGGGGACACGTTCCTGGTGTTGTCCCCTGGTTGTGGTGAGGAGGAGACACGTTCCTGGTGATGTCTTCTGGTTGTGGTGAGGAGGAAACACGTTCCTGGTATTGTCTTCTGGTTGTGGTGAGGAGGAGACACGTTCCTGGTGATGTCTTCTGGTTGTGGTGAGGAGGAGACACGTTCCTGGTATTGTCTTCTGGTTGTGGTGAGGAGGAGACACGTTCCTGGTGATGTCTTCTGGTTGTGGTGAGGAGGAAACACGTTCCTGGTATTGTCTTCTGGTTGTGGTGAGGAGAGGACACGTTCCTGGTGTTGTCCTTCTGGTTGTGGTGAGGAGGAGACACGTTCCTGGTGATGTCTTCTGGTTGTGGTGAGGAGGAGACACGTTCCTGGTGTTGTCTTCTGGTTGTGTTGAGGAGGGAACACGTTCCTGGTGTTGTCTTCTGGTTGTGTTGAGGAGGGGACACGTTCTTGATGTATCTGTTAATAGGGAATGAGGATGGGCGAATCAAATCCGGCTTTTGTGGATTCCCTTTCACATATTACTCTGGGAGTACGATGAGGTTGATGCTTCAGCCAGACTTGTACTTGATAAAGTGGCTGTTGAACACTATATTGGGTCGTCAGCAGGGGAAGGCACGTTCCTGGTGGTGTTCCAGGGTGACGGGAAGCAGGGAAGGGGCACGTTCCAAATGATGCCCAGTGGTAGTTGAGTAAGGTAGGTGTAGCGATGGGACTGCGCACCGCCACAACACCCCCTGGCTGGTCCCCTGGGTGAAAGTTATGAACCATTGGGGGATTCCTTTTTCTCTTCCCTCCCTCCCTCCCTTGGGGAGGCTGGGCTTGACTGTTTCTTTGTCTGGTGTTGTGATAATAGACCCAGAACTAGTGGTCTGGTTTTTCTTGGACTATTTGTTGGAGTGTGTCGCTCTGTGAGATACCTGATATCCCAGAGGTTTCTCTCTCTCTCTCTCTCTCTCTCTCTCTCTCTCTCTCTCTCTCTCTCTCTCTCTCTCTCTCTCTCTCTCTCTCTCTCTCTCGTGTGTGTGTGTGTGTGTGTGTTTTATGGGATTACGTGGTGTTATCATCATGGTCACGGGACATGATGTGTTATCATGGCCACACACCACGTGGCGTGATGTGTTCTCTTATCATGGTCATGCACCGCGTTTCGTGGTATGTTGTTATCATGGTCACGTACCACGTGGCGTGATGTGTTATTATAAACACATACCACATGATGTGATGTGTTATCATGAACATATACCACGTGATGTGATGTGTTATCATGAACACATACCTTGTGATATGATGTGTTATCATGAACACATACCACATGATGTGATGTGTTATCATGAACATATACCACGTGATGTGATGTGTTATCATGAACACATACCTTGTGATATGATGTGTTATTATGAACACATACCACGTGATGTGATGTGTTATCATGAACAAATACCACATGATGTGATGTGTTATCATCGTCACAGGCTACCTATCTGCCTTAGGAAAGCCCTTCCTACCCTTAGGGAAGTCTCATATCAATACCTTGGGAAAGCGATGCCTACTTTAGGAAAGCCATACTTAGGAAATCCTACGAATACCTTAGGACTACCTAAGTATAAAGCCATAGCTTTACGATAGAAGCCAGTAGGACTTTAGGAAAGCCATGAGAACCCCAAAAAAAAAAAGATCATTTTTATGAGACTCTTAATGTATGTTACCAGCCTTACCCAATGCGCTGACTCAACAAGATTTGCATATATTTACCTCTGGCCCGCTGTGTCTTAATGGAAAGAAAAAAAGTAAAGTAAAAAGAAAGAAAAAAAACTGGTTAAGGAAGGACCACCAGGTGGCTAGCTAGCTAAGACCATATTCCATCATTAGGTCAAGTTGTTTTCCCTGTGTCAAACATCCGTACAAAAACCCCTGGTCAGTGGGCCCACTTGTGGTGACGTCATTGGCGGTAGGTGGCGCCGCCGCGAGTGATGAGGTCATAAGGTCGTAATGCGTCGTCATCATTCGTCATTTACATCGCCCATGTAAATCAAAGTTCCATCTTTGATGTTAGAGACTAATGTCCCAAGGTTTCGTGGCGGATCACATGGGATTTATCCCCCAAGTCCTGTCATTGATGTTTGACACATTATATACCCAGCCCCTTCCCTCCCTGGGATGTTTTATCCCACCCTGGGATGTTTTATCCCTCCCTGGGATGTTTTATCCCTCCCTGGGATGTTTTACCCCAAGAATGTTTATGAGTCTTGGAGTTGTTAGCGTCTCTTAATCCCCTTGTTGTGTGAAGGACTAGCGCGTGATCTGGTTGGCTTCGCCTCTTCGTTTTCTTTTACGTTTTTCTCCCAGAGGGCGCTTATGTAAACAAAGGTTTACCGTACGTTTTCATGACGTTCTTAAAAAAAAATGTTTTGCAGGAAGCATTTTTCTTGCCTGTGTTTGTGTATTTCCTTAATGTTATCTAATTACTTTTTATAGTGATGTTTGCATGATTCAAGGGCCTCAGTGTTTCTCATGAGTAAAACTGGAGTTGACGAGGGTTTCCAGATGTCTCGTGCGTTTTGTTTGAAGGTTATGTAACAGTCGTATTTACTTGTCCCACACTTCTCGTTTTCTTTGCCACCGTGGACGCAAATCCGCGGCAGGGGAATGTTTTAAGACGTACGGTTACGTATAGACGTATCTTGTAATGATTACGTGACTGAAGGAGTTGCTTGGTATAGGCCAATATGTCTTTTACAAGTTCCCCCTTCTTTTTCATCCTATGAAAATGAATTATGCATTATTGTTTTGAACCTTTGTACATTGCGCACTTCGTGTGAATGTGTCTCCATTCCCCATTGTAATGTAAGTTTTGTACTTTTACCCAAACGAAATTCAAAAACACTGTGTGTATATGTCCTTCTGTTGCTTCACTCTTGCCAGTGCCATGAATGCTAGTCTGTTCCTTCTGACGTGAGAAAGGGCCCTCACGGTGTCTTGGCCGACTTCGGTCCACCTGTCACTCTCTCCTGTGTCGATGTACCCATTGTGCGCTCTAGATTTGCCTCCACCCACCCTTAATCATGTACCCATCACCCTATGCTATCACTAAAATGCTTTGTCTCTGTATAATCAAACACATAAAGCACTAAACAACGGGGCCTACAACTCACTCAGTCTTAAACCTCCAACCCACCCTTCGGAAACCACACTCCCTAGACAAACACGAGTCATACTCTCCTACATACGGTCAAAACAACCCCATCACTACGGCGCTCCAAACATTGTTTCATCATATCCCAAGACACTTCATGGTCAGTTGTCCTGTGCTCTCTGAACGTAGACACACACACACACACACACACACACACCACACTACACTTTATGACCTGTGGTCTCAACCGGTGGGCGGGGCAAGCTTCCTGAGCGCTGCAGGAGCCTCGCTATCTTGTCCCTCCTCCTGTCACCTCGCTGACTCGGCTATCCCCTGTCAACTCGCAGACTCAACCGTCCCCCGTCTCACCTCGTTGACTCAGCCGTCCACCCCCGACATCCCACTGACTCAGCCATTCCCCGTCAACTGGCTGACTCAGCCTTCCTCCGTCGTGTCGATGACCCAGTGGTCGTCATTGCCTCGGTGTCTCAGCCGTCTGTCCCTTTGGCTTCGCTCCCACGGCCTGGCTCTCCCTCCTCATCCCGCCGCCCACGCCACACCTCTCAGACATCCACCACAACCACACACCAACAGAGATGTGTATTGTTATCATGGTCACACACCACGTGATCTTATCATGGTCACTCACCACGTGACGTGATGGATCGTCTTCATGGTCAGACACTACGTAACGTGATGCATTTGTTATCATGGTCACACCTACCACGTGACGTGGGGTGTTGTTAGCATGGTCACACAACACGTGACGTGGTGTCGTTTCATGGAGCTTCAGTGATGACTCCTTCGTCCACCATGATGACTCTCTTCCAGTTCGCTAGGATGCTGTAGATGCGATTGGTAGAGATGAGGTTGCTGTAAGAGTTGTTACATGCGACATGGACTCACTCGTGGAGAAGAAGAGGTTCATTGTATTATTTTAGAGGAGAGAACTTTTCAGATAAGAGTGAGAGATATGGCTGGATGGGTTCGAGATACAGATGGAGAAGGAAGGAGTGGCAAGATGATGATGTGACGTTCCTTGTGATGGAGAAGGAATGGTAAGATGATGTGCCATTCCTTGTGTTGGAGGAGGAGTGGTACAGTGACGTGCCATTCCTCGTGTTAGAGGTGAGAGTGGTAGGAAGGTGATGGGCTCGTGGGTTTCGAGATGGTGTAGTAGGAAGGTGTAAGGTTCCTGGTGTTGGAGAAGGAGTAGTAGGAAGGTTTGGGGATCCAAGTGCTGGAGAAAGAGGGGAGGGAAATTATGAGGTTCCTGGAGAGAGAGAGAGAGAGAGAGAGAGAGAGAGAGAGAGAGAGAGAGAGAGAGAGAGAGAGAGAGAGAGCATTGTTAGGATTGTGTGGGGGTTCTTGATGTTATGGGAGTGGTAGGAAGAGGCAAGGCTCCAGGTGTTATTGAAGGAGTGGAAGAAAGACGTGGGAGTTCCAGGTACTGGAAGAGGTTTGGTTGGTAATTAACTGGGTTCAGGTGGAGGGGGAGTGGTAAGAATGTGCGAGGGTGAATATAAAAGTGGCTAGAGGAAACGTGGAATACATGGCACCAGTGAGTATGACTGTCACAGGTACGAAGACTACAAGGATGTCTGCAGACACAAGTGGCTGAGGTATAAGAAGAAGGTAGGATAGGGAAGATGTCATAGACAAGAGAAACAATGTATTTATATACGGTGAGATGGATGGATAGGTTAGTGTATGTGTACGATTAGACGGATGGATAGGATAGGTTGTGTATACGATAACTTTTCAGTTTTAGGGATGGATACGGGGGTGAGGTCGTTAAAGATAGAAAGGCAGTCGCAATGTGATACCAGTTTGAAAGAAGACAGAGTTAGCTATCAAAAGGTTTTATTGTTTAGAGGTGAAGATCCGAAAGAAAATGGGGAAACCTGAGGTACAGATGAGGGTCATGTAGAAGGGAGACAGAAAAATTGGAGGCGCACTTGTGAATGCTCTCGAGAATGGGAAGAAGTTGAGGAGTGTGAAAGAAGCATGTGTGATGGAGTGACTGTCTCGGTTGCGATGCTCGAGTGCCGAACTGTACTCCACCCTTATCCAGATAGGTAAGATAAGAGTACCATTGGATAGTGTGTGAAGTATACAGAATGAAAATGGATGAAGTAAAGAAGGTGTATATATGAGAAGGGTCTAAGTGATGTATGAGGATATCGTAAAGGTTTGGCCTTTGGATGAAAACCTATAAAGATGGTTTGGCTACATAGGACGTACGAATAGGAACTAGCATAATGGTATGCCACTGTATTGTCTCTTTCATACTCTGTACCGCTATAAGGTTTGGAAACATGTACCTTCTCTTGTCTTTCCTAACACGTAAGAACCTTCTTGGAAGACAGGTTTTCCTACATGCAAAGACTTGCCCCTTTCATTATGATGTAGTTCGGGGTCGTGCCTCGATCACAACTGTTCTTCACTGGAGCCTTTGGTATGAACGTCATGCCGCACACACACACACACACACACACACACACACACACACACACACACACATACACACACACACACACACACACACACACACACACACACACACACACACACACACACACACACACACTCTGTTATGTACTTTCTCGGTCACAATTAAGTATCCCTGAATTATATCACGTCATCACGTTTATTTCTGGCTGCCATCGTCCATCTGGGGCGGGGCGTAATGAGGCGCATCAATTACCATCTGATTTTAGCTCTTGTAAATAACTCTCTGCCAGCCCTTAAGCGATGTATTGAGACTGAAAAAAAAAGAGGACTGGACGAGAAGGCTGTAAGGTGGTCTCTTGTGTGTGAGAAGAGTAGAGGGTAGAAGAAAGGCCAGTTATTGATGGGGGGAGGGGAAGGAAGAGAGAGAGAGAGAGAGAGAGAGAGAGAGAGAGAGAGAGAGAGAGAGAGAGAGAGAGAGAGGAAGAAGAGAGGGAAGGAGAGGGGGGAAAGAGGAAGATGAAAAGGAGAAGGGGGACGGTGTAGGAAGTGAGTGTCAAGTTGGGAGAGGTAGAATGGTTGAGGAAGTGGAGGACTCTAAAGGGAGGGAGAGAGAGAGTTTCCTCACACAGCTTCTGCTGACGATGTATAGTTATATCGATAATTATTATCATAATGGTAATGATGATGACTGTTCTCTATACTTGTTCTTGTTTCCCGCCATGGCGAGGTAGCATCAGGAGCAGGTGATTGAGGCTTTCAGGAAAATGATCCTCTCATCTTCTTCCTTTGTTCCTCCTTTCTGAAAGAAAAAAAAAAAATGATACGGTGGGGTTAAAGGGTTATTCGCCTTCACCGGCACTCAAGAGATACGTGGGGAGCGCTATGTCTTCCCTGATTCCAGGAATGAATAATGATGATATCAGCAAGGTCAACAACAATGATGATAATGATAAGCTGGCGAAATGCCAGTTCCTCAGCCGGGCGACCGGGGTATGGTGTCGTGTGACTGCGGTATGATGGGATTCTTTCTTCGGCATTATTGTATACTTAACGGCACCATAAGTAGGCCACTTTTTGACTTCAACTAAAGACCTCCCTTAGGCTTCTTGTGAGTCCCTTTCTTTGGATTCATTTGAGGGCTTCGACCAAAGGCTCTTTTCTTTGGCTTTAACTGAAGACCTCCCATTGGTCTTTCAGTTGCAGTCCTCCCTCTTGGCTTCAGCTGAAGACCTCTCGTTGCCCTTTGGCCTGCCTTTCATCTCCCTTGGCTTTAACTGAAGACCTCTAGTTGGGCTTCAGCTGTAGGCCTCTTCTATCGCCTCAACTTTAGGCTTCCCATTTAGCTTCAGCTGTGGGGCTTCCCTCTGGCTTGAAGACACAATGGGCTCTAGAGGTATTAATGCACACCAAAGGCCCCTCAATCGCACCCCTGAGACCTAATCAAGGTGTCGAGAAGCCAGAGGCCCCAATTTCTGATGGATTATCCCAGTGAGATCTGTCCTAATCGGTGTATGGGACACCTATGTGGCCTTGAGCCGCCTCCGAAGGACGATGTCCAGTCTTGGTTGGCATCCTGTGTCATTAGCGATAATTACAGAGGCAGTCGGAATGCTTGGAATACTTGTTTCTCTTCTGGGTCACCCACTTCCTTATGGTCGCAGCGGGAGAACGGCTCTGGGAAACGTCCACGATTCATGCAGATGTAGCGAGGGGAGGAAAGCTTGTGTTAGTATAGATACGATGGGCATTCGTGACGCGGATTGGTATTAAGGTTGAGAGTTCGTGATGGGAAAGGTAGCTATTTTTTTTTTTTTCTTTCATTCAGGAATGAATTATGGATATATGTTATCTGGTAAGTCGGTTGTATGATATTGTTATATTTGGTTGAGGGTCTGTATATTTTATATTCTTCTGACTATATTTACACACACACACACACACACACACACACACACACACACACACACACACGAGTGTAGAACACCATTCCCGTACTATACAGCCAGCTCATTACTTACCCACACATTCATACATATATCAATCTGAAATTCAAATGAGTAATAACAA
>NC_092266.1:24533256-24590756 GCF_036320965.1 Panulirus ornatus | reverse complement strand
TGTATTTGGGAGTCTGGGTGACGAGTATGCGCAAGTGGGAGGGGACGGCCTTGGTGGACGGGGAGTTGGGTAACGGGGGTATTTTAGATCACACCCATGCCACCATGAGTGTAGCCGGAGTCCTTGTGAGAGGACAGTGACCTTACATATCTCAGCGGGTCACACCTTCTTGCCCAGCCACTGGCCCTTTAATAATAGGCAGGTCCTGATGCATGTAACTGCCTTGGAGACAAATACCCGTGCATCAAAACACTCGCAGCAGCTCACCGGCCAGGGGGAACACGAGCGAAAGAAGAGCGTAAATATCAGTGGCTCCCTCCACAACAGGAAGGCATTAAGCGAGGATCGGCCGTTCCCACAGCACTCGCTCATGCGCTCATTATCCTCACTTTAACCCCATCTTCCAGTTGATATTTTAAATGGAAAATGGGAAGAGACTTTTGGGGTTGACTGTACATGATTAGTTAGTGGATAGCTCCTCGTACAGTGTGGTCAGTTTTTGTTTCTATATTCATATCGCTAGAACGTCTGTAAAAATTCTCCGCATGACCTTAGCTCCAGTCGCGGATACAAGCCATCTTCGAGACCAGGCCCTGATGAAATGAAACCATTGAAAGAAGTAGAAAATACAGATAAGAGGTTGTTTTGAGATTTCACGTCGAGACATACTGAAAAGGGGGTTATTTTGATCCCTTATGTCAATGAACACCTTACCTTTTTTTTTTCGAGAAGGGAAGTTTTCTGAGATTTCCTATAACCGCATACTTTACCTTCTGAGAAATCCATGTTACGTATACTAGCGATACCTTAACATGCCGTAACTTCACAACGAGGATTGGTGTGTCAGAACGGCGTCCTTGAAGGTCGTAACAATACCCTTAACCTGTGAGGGTGAGTGGGTGACATCAATCAGGTTAAGGTTATCATGTGAATTTCACGTAAGAATAACCAATCGCTGCATAAACCTGGGCGAGTGTACACAGGTCCGCCCAGGTAGCTACGAGAGGTCTAAGGCAGTATGGGAACGGAAAGCTCTGTATTCCCTCCTCCCCCTCCACCTTCCCTATTATGCAGATTACACCATGTTTGCCTCCATTATTATTACCCGATTAGTGGAATCCTCCAGGACCGGAGTTCGTGACTTCGTGGATGAAGTACATCAGTGGCTTTCTGTTGACTCTCTGTTGAGCTTTTTGATGGTTTCTCTTGATATCCAGGATCTCCCTTGATCATATCTCTGTCAACCACGTGTTGAACTATTCTTCTGGTCTTCTCCCACCATCAGTGTGTTCCTCCAGTCTTGTGTAACTCCGCCTGGAATGTATTCCCGTATTCGCAACTGCACCTGATTCGGGTTTAGTGTTTCGTTGGAGCTCTGAAGTGATGCTCTGGCGCAAGAGGCTACTGCACATGTGCCAAGTTGTTCTCTCAGAGATTCTTTGGAAGATCTCTAAAAAGAGTCAAAGCCTTTTAGAAGGGATCCAGCATGAAAACATAGGGTATTACAATCTCTATATCTATAGGTACTGAAGATGTTGAACACTCTTGGAAGCAGCATTAGAGGTTGTGGGGATCTTTGCCGACCTTTCTTATTGTGAAACTCAGACTTCCATAATCAGCTTGTTCCTGCGAGTTACGAGTATAAACGGTATAACGACCCATAATGTGGGCTATGGCAATGGTTCCAGCCCATACCATAGGTTAGATTTGGTTCCAGCCCATACCATAGATTTGATTTGGTTCCAGCCTATTCAGTAGGTTGGCTTTGGTTCCAGCCCCATTCCATAGGCTGGCTCCGCTTCCAGCAACCACCCAACCCAACCCAACCCAACCTGCTGTGTATTTGGGTTGGTCGTCTCTTCACTCGCCAGCCAAGACTAAGGCGCACCGCATGGTCCAGTATTATTACCAGCAAGACCTGGGCCGACGTGAGGAATTTACGTTACAATGGGGGTCACCAGCTGAAGGGACGTTACCGACAGGCTGGAGTATACCTGCTCCCCCACCTAAAATGCTACTGCCATGTAAATTAAGCCATGCCTGGCTACCTACGCTGAATGGTCGGTCAGAAGCGATACGCGACACCCACTCGGAGGGCAGGTCTTGACTGACTACAAGAAGTTACCAGTAACAGGAATCAGGACGACAGGAAACTACAACAGCTGCGTTTGCCGGTGCTGTGTTATTGTCAATTGTTGTTGCTGATGGTAAGTTATGTCAGCTTGCGTGTGTGAGGCTGTGCCTAGCTTCGGAGAGTATCTTATCATTGTGCTGAGGGTAGCAGTACGAAAATGTTTTACACTCGTATATGAATGAGAGCATAACCGAATTAAAACCGTAAAAAAAATACACTTAATATCGGATGACAGATGGATCTTAAAGGCATTATTGATGAATGATGTTTGAAGTCTCTCAAAAGACTATGTACTTCATGTTTAGAGAGAGAGAGAGAGAGAGAGAGAGAGAGAGAGAGAGAGAGAGAGAGAGAGAGTGTGTGTGTGTGTGTGTGTGTGTGTGTGTGTGTGTCGGTAAGGAGAGGCATACAAGGTGTTTACATAAAGCTTGTTACCTGTGTGTATTCTCTCCTCGTTGTTTGTGGCTTGGAATCTTCGTATTATAAGCGTGAGATTCGTAGAGTGTGTGCAGAGGGAGGTTTTGAGGTGGGGTTCTCAGGAGTTGAGGGTTTGGGGCCATTTACCATCATACACAGACCTGGTATGAGGGACATTACGATCGGCCGCTCATTAAGAGAGAGACCCTTAAGGCTTCCTCCCCACTTGGGAATTAACCCGTGGGTGAACCACAACTCAGGTCGTCAAGGGGGTCATGGCTCCGACAGATGGCCGAGGTCACCCTGCCCCTGTTATTAGGTCATATGACGATGTAAGGGTAATTAGCACCACCTGGTGGGTTTACAGGTCTTAAGGTAAATACTGAGTTGGGGGAGGATCCGTGTGTTTGAGGAAGGTTCCCCCATGGGGTCTTGGGCCTCTCCTCGTGTACAGACTTAGTGTTTACTGCTGCAGTTGGCCAAGGTGTGTGTGTGTGTGTGTGTGTGTGTGTGTGTGTGTGTGTGTGTGTGGCTCCGCTGGACAACTGGGTTCTTGAATTAGAAGCAGCTTCTTGTTACTGTAGTAGAACTGTATATATTATGAGTCAAACAGTCCAGTTATGTTTGGGTGACAGCCTGTTTGTCTTTTAAGTCCTGACGTGTACCTTCGTATCATTTGTGATCCTCCGTGGTGCAGTGGTTAGCATTGTGACTCTCGAATCTAAGGGTCCTACCTGGGGTTCGAATTCTTTTCCGGACAGTCGGTCCAGAGCCAACCCAGGTGTTCATCTTCCCCATTAGGGCTTCGGGGAAACATGAATCTCCCGTCCCGCAGTACACTACAGTATTGCACGTACACACACACACACACACACACACACACACACACACACACACACACACACACACACACACATTTCGATGACGTGTTTACCCAAAGAAGGTTTTTCCAAAGATACGACAACACTATAGAATCCACGGCATCAATCAGCCACACCTCATAAATGCCAGTCATAAAAGTATGATCTTATCATAAGTATTCCTCTCTGCACAACGTGAAGCAGTTACTTATCAATAAGACTCCTCGTGTCTCATAACCTCCGCAAGTATGATAACTTGGGCATAGGCGCAACACAAACGCAACAGTATGACACGTATAGTAATGATAGGAGGTAAAACGTAGCCATAAAACCATTTCGTGGTTACGGATCGTGGAGGGAGGGAGGGGGAAAAAATCCATTTTCGACAGCTATCCAGAAATTTCCCAGCGGTGGTGCGCCGTCAAAAAGGCCCCGTTATCCCAACAGGCGTTGACCAGAAACCTGCAGCATCTTCCACAGGTCGACCGCAGAGGGTGAACCTAGCGACTGCAACTTCCTGGTTTAGGTTAGAGCTGCTGGAGACAGCTCTCTCCGTGGCCACCTTTGAAGCCGCCCCCCCCCCCCCCTTTACACTGTCGCCGGCACTCAACCATTCACTTACGCAGAAGGCTATTTATGAACTGGTGCCCTCTTGTGCCTAAGAGCTTGACAGCATTCGTCCTTTTTTTTTCCCTGTTTTAAGTGTCTCGTATATTCGTTCTTTTCTCAAATTTTCTAACTGTAGTCGAATGTACTTTTACTTTGTCCTACGACTCCATAAACATCGTGGGTGAGGAAATACCACCTTGCATTACTCCCGTCACCATACCTTCCCTGTCTCTCTCTCTCTCTCTCTCTCTCTCTCTCTCTCTCTCTCTCTCTCTCTCTCTCTCTCTCTCTCTGTGACGCAGGGAATGGACGACGCCCTTCCATACCCTCAGACACCACGGTTCGTCTACACCGCCTCTCGTGTCCTGTATAACTGGTGGTGGATTGTGGTGTGCATGGTAGGTCTCCTGCAGGACGGTAGTGGCTTCCGCGTGAACGAGCCTTCCAGATGTTCTTCATCACTTGAGCACGAAGATCCTTGAATATGAAGACGTGACATATGACCTGAATCTTAAGGATTAGGTCAAGGGTTCCGTCTCGATCAAGTGATGGAGAGGATACATATAAATATTTTTTCTTCTATCAATACGCTGTATATACCGAAGCGTTTTTCTTTCAATCAACTGAAGGTGAATTTGTTCAGAGGCAAGTAAGTGGTGGTTAAACCTAGAGCTATAGACTTGAATGAGTAAAAGATGAGGTTTTGGGTATCAACTTCGGTGGGAGGGGTGGGGAACGTAAAAGAACTGGTACAAAGCTAGTTTACGACGCGAGTGGGACGATCCCTGTGTGTGTGTTTTACAGGCCAGGGGGGAAGGGCGAGGTCGACGGATGGTGAGAGAGAGAGAGAGAGAGAGAGAGAGAGAGAGAGAGAGAGAGAGAGAGAGAGAGAGAGAGAGAGAGAAGAGAGAATAAAAGAAAAACTCGATGGTGATTCAGGTTATTTGCTGAGGAGGATTAGTAAAATGGGAGAGGCTCGGATAGAAATTCATAAGACCAGGGTTTGTTTTTTGTTTCCCCAGCCTGGTTTTACAAGCCTGAGTATCATGCTGTTTGTTAGACTAATAGATCGTCCAATACGATCCCTCGGCAAATCCACCGGAGACGTGATGGAGGATTGGCTTTTCTAGGATTAAGGTGGTGTAGTGGTAGTGGTTAGCCTTACAGTCCATGAGTCAGCACGGGGTTCGAAGCCTGGACGAGGCAGTCGGTCCACACCCAGTTCTTCTCTATCCCTCTCGCTTCAGTTGTCAGATATTGTCGACTCTGCCGGTCGCCGACTCCCTCACCATATCCTCTAGTCCAGTTTGACAACTCCAGTCCTCCTTCTCCTCCTCCTCTCACAGGGTAATGGGAGCTCAGAGACGTCAAGTCTCAAGAAGAACTCTTATTGTGAGAAAAGTATCTGATCGGCTGTCGGATGTATTTCACGCTAATTAAAGCGTTTAAAACGGCCCTGAAAGGTTGTTTACGCTGAGGCCGAGGATGACCACATACCATATAATGATACACCGAGAGAGAGAGAGAGAGAGAGAGAGAGAGAGAGAGAGAGAGAGAGAGAGCAACATTGCTCTTGTTTAGGCCGTCTGTGAGCCTCGGTGAGTTAGTTCTAACATTTGGGACTGTTAAGCTTCACCAGTGGAACCGCATGGCCATAATAAATGAGGCGACTGGAAGACCTCAAGTCGTCTTGGGCCTAACTGGAAACTCGGGTGGGAGTTTTCGTTTATGTCCCGCTATCCCTAGGGTGGTGGTGTCCCGGGTTTCGACAGTGTGTGTGTGTGTGGGAAGTTCCCGAGGCTTGGGTCGCCGAGGTCACGCAAGGTCAAACCCAGAGGTCACCACCTTATACACAGACACCACGTATAGCCAATCAGCCTCCTTGTTATTCCTCATCGCCTAGGTTGATTGTGAGGGTAGTATTATGTATTATCCGTATATGTGGCAGGGAATTTATTTTATATAGAATTAAGAACTTTTGTGCCTTGAACAGCTTGTTCCTCTGCCTCTCTACCTGTTTGCAACCCCTGGGACCATACAAAATGGGATTTTGGATCACTGTTCCCTTTATACTCTGTTTCCACATTCTCCG
The DNA here is from genome assembly GCF_036320965.1 of Panulirus ornatus. Taxonomy (NCBI): domain Eukaryota; kingdom Metazoa; phylum Arthropoda; class Malacostraca; order Decapoda; family Palinuridae; genus Panulirus; species Panulirus ornatus. The sequence goes on along the minus strand of NC_092266.1, from coordinate 24,584,644 downwards.
TTACCACGGGAAGAACTGGATACACAACTAACTTGGGAGAGCGTTCATATCATCCTCCATGCCCCAGAGGGGCATTCATCAGCGATGTATCGTAGTGACCAGATGCGTCCATGTCATCCTGCACGTCTTGAGTGTGACGATGTGTTATATATATATATATATATATATATATATATATATATATATATATATATATATATATATATATATATATATATATATCCTAACCAGTGCCTTGTATCCATTTTCTCGATCAACCCCTAGGGGTGGATGAAGTGCTGGGTTGACTGTGGACCGACTGCCGCAAGCAGGATTCAAAAAGTCCACAAAATATTAACCTTTTTTTTTTCTTTTTAACACCGTCCTTGAGTCGTCTCGGGCCATCCCGAGGTCGGGTCCGCGTGGGTTCGAATCCTAGGCGTGGCAGTCGGCCTTCACCCAACCCTGGTGTTCATCCTCCCTTCGAGGCTCGTGTGTGGTGTGTGTGTGTGTGTGGACATACATTGTTAAGAGGTGGGGGTAACACGAATGTAAATATCTTTCCCCTGATTCACACACACACACACACACACACACACACGTACTCACATCTTTTTCGATAAGTAAGAAATATACACATGACAATGAAAGCATCATATTGCCATTTATCTTTAGACTTCGTAGTCCTGAATAAGAAATACAACTGAAACGAAAATGGAAAATACTCCCAGAAAAAGGAAAATGGTATTGGACTCGAAGATCTGGGAGATCAGAAAAAAGGTTTTTGAGAACACCACCCCCAGTGTTGTGGGGTCCAACATACGTACAAGTGTCTCGTCATAAAACAGCCGATGCTTGTACCAGGCATCCCCCCTCCGTCCCTCTCCTCCTCCCAGGAGGTGGAGGAGGAGGAGGTGGGACATCTTTTACGCGCATCGATCTCTTAAGATGTTTTACGACCTGTACCTCCTCATCTGTAAAAGGTTGTTGGCTGTGTTCACGGGTATGGTGCATTATCCTGGCCCATCTTGGCCTGCCGGTGCGGGCCAGGTGATACTGGCTGGCTGGCTGGCTACTTGTATATATATATAACCTGCGGCTCCCGAAGGCACACCTGAACCAACTAATTTGTGACAACAATGGATGGCCGAGTAACTTCCGCGTGGAGGGAGATGTCTCTCGGCCTATATACTTGGGGACCTGAATGGCTAGAGAGGAATGTCTCCTGCATTATATACTTGGGGACTTGGACGGCTAGGAAGGTATGTCTCCCGGCCTATATAGTGGGGGGACCTCGACGGCTGGGGAGGTATGTCTCCCTCCGTATGTACTGGCGAACTTCGACGGGTAGGAGCTCATAACCTGCCGCTACACCACGTGGTCCTGCGTACACTCTCTCCTAGACGTATTTCCTGGAGCCAAGGACACACACACAGTGGGAAGAAGCTCTGAGCTGTAGACCAGTCTGACTGACGATTGTAGTTTGTAATATAATGGATGAAATGATCAGAAAGCAAGTGAGTGACTTCTCGCAGAAGGTCGTCCTTACTGAATATGTTCGCAGATGTTGCAAAGTTCGGACGGATAGTGGCATGGAGGATTACATCAAATTAGAAGTAAATGTAATGAGGATGGGTCACACCGATATGCGGCTTTGATATGAACATCATACAGCAGGGAATAAGCTGCAGGGATCTGTATGTGAGAGGAGGATAGTTAAGCACCCGGAAGTAATAGTAAGTGATAGAATAGCAAGTCCTCTCTCTTTCCCACCACTGTGACAGACGTATAATCCTCGGTCGCATGTTTTCAGTCTCCTCACCATCCTCGCTGCCACAGCACCCACTAGCCCGTCCCTCTCTAGCACGGAGACAGTCAGTCACTCCCCTCGCCCGACCTAATCCACAGCCTTATCGCCTCTCTCCCAACTCCGCCGCAATCTCTCGCCCTCCCACCTCAACCACAGACCCTCACCTCACCACCCCAACCACCGTCTCTCGGCTACCCAACCGCCACCACAATCGCTCGACTCCTTACATCAGACAAGAGTCTCTCCTCCTCCGCCATATAGTCTCTCGCCTGCTGCTCCTCTACCATCACTCTCAATAGTCTCTTACATCGCCTATCACTTACCCCCACCCCTCTCACAGTCCCGCAGCTGCAGTAGTGTGCCCTTCCTCCCTACCTGAGCCACAGTCGACGGACGGCCTCTCTACGTCACCTTGCCTCCCCATGCGGGAGAATATCCTTCCCCTCCCCACCCAGTCTACAATACCCCAACCTCCCCATCTTGGCCACATACCCTTCGCCTTATGCCACACCAGCTCACATCAGGCAAAGTCTCTGGCCTCTCTCCGCCTCAACCACACACTTATTGCCTTCCGCCTCCCGTATCATCGAAGTCACCGACTCTCTGAACGTTGGGCGTGGGTGGATGTTTACACACTTACACACACACACACACACTCACACACACACACAGAGATTTTTGTGCATGTTACTGATTGTGTGTGTGTGTGTGTGTGTGTGTGTGTGTGTTGTGAAATATTTACGATGGTTCATTGTCAACTCATCACCTCATCATCAGGTGGTTTGCGTTGACCCAGGTCTTGTAGGAATGGAATGTAAACACATTCTGTATACTGTAAGGTTATGTCCATTCCTCTATACATACGTCATAATCAGTGATGGGTAAAATACTCAGGAATGGGTAACATGAACATTCATGGATGGACATGATATTATCAGTAACTGGTAAGATAATCTGTGATGAACAGGACAGTTAGTGATGGGATAAAACAAGCAGTATTGGTATGATGACCAGGAATTGGCGAGGTGATTTGATGATGGTCATGATAATCAGTAACTGGTCATATGATAAGTAATGGGCATAATAATCAGGAACTGGTACGATAATCTGTGGGGTTGGGTTTAGGGAGGATAGGTAGAGAGGGAGAGATGAATGGAGAGCCAGGGAGGATAGGTGGTGATAGGGAGGGCTGGAAGAGGAGGAGGAGGAGGGTGGGCGAGCCAAAGGTAGAGCAGTCCAGGTGGCATGTTCCCACACCTTATTGTTACCCCCGTCTCCACTCACAGCTGGGCAGAGACCTTTGAATAATAATAATAATGAGAATACTCAGACTCTGATTTCCTCGATAGCATTTGTTGTTCATAAGACTTAATACCAAGTGGTTGACAGAGATTAAGGTGCTAGATTAATGGGAATTATGTGGTGAGGTTTAGGAAAAGTGGGAAACGAAAGTATAAGGGCGGTGATATAAGAGACCACACGACGCCCGGAGAACTCAGTCATCTGCAGAACCACACCCGCTGTGGGAATGTGTAGTAGAAGAGGGCTTATCACGGGTTCTGGGAACCACCAGCCCTCCATCCTCCTCCTGCGGTTGTCACTAGTATTATTATCTTGGACAGAAGGGTGTAAGACGGCATGCCTTATCTATCTTCGACGATAGGACTGATAAAGATAGTCTTGAGGGAACACAGACAAATTCTGGCTTTCTTAGTTGTTGTCGTGGTCGGAGGCAAAGCTTGAAGACATCACTCCGCTCGACAGTGAAGCTTTCGGCTTAGCTTATTACGTCAAGCTGGGTCATTGTCATTCTTCGTTGAAACGCTCAACGAACGTGAGTGGTTTGTCGTCCCTGATTCATTCATAGTTTCATTATCAGCCTTCTCTGAGCCACGACTAGGGGCGACCCTTGAGCACGACCGTGGTACGACCTTAAGGTATGAATGTGTGAACTTTGACATGAACCCAAAGGTCACGCCACCACACCCAACACTCGTGCCGTCGTGCTCAAGGGTCGTACCGTCGCGCTCAAGGGTCGTACCGTCGCGCTCGCGAATCAACCCATCGTGCTCAAGGGTCGTACCATCTTACGCATGAATCAACCCATCGTGCTCAAGGGTCGTACCATCTTACGCATGAATCAATCCATCGTGCTCAAGGGTCGTACCGTCGCACGCATGAATCAACCCATCGTGCTCAAGGGTTGTACCGTCGTACGCATGAATCAACCCATCGTGCTCAAGGGTCGTACCGTCGTACGCATGAATCAACCCATCGTGCTCAAGGGTTGTACCGTCGTACGCATGAATGAACCCGTCGTGCTCAAGGGTTTAATTTTTTACATACCACCTGAACACGGAAGCAGCCTGCAGTGTGAGATATTTACACAATTTTTACAGTTTTTTTCTTTACCTTCTGTAGATTCGAGATGCCTGGCCAGTATGTCACACTGTTTAGAGATGAGAATTCGTGAGTGAGATTCATGATGTCTGGTCAAATTTTGGTCAAACTGGTTAGGTAAAAAGCCACTCAGAGCGAGCCTATTACGATCATGTGTACGGCTCTGCATGTGCAAGATATTGACCAATAACTGCTCTTACGTCCATGCTGTGTATTTTTGCAGATTTTACGGTAGTAAAAATGTATAGATCTATCTCTCATCTCCACTAACATCTGGTCTGTCTCTCTCTCTCTCTCTCTCTCTCTCTCTCTCTCTCTCTCTCTCCAAGGACTAGATGATAGCGAAGATAGGAGGTCCTGAAAGAAAAAAAAAGTTTCGAGGACTGCCATGATAAGACAAGAGCCCTGAAGGCTGACCGAGTAGTGTGTACAATTGAGATATTTCATTTTTCTTTCCCAGGTGGTTGGGTTGTGATATTCTGACCTTCGTCGTACGTACTGCAGGACATTAGAATGTTTTTTTTTTTTTCTAGCGTTTAGTGTCCGATTGAAAAAAAAAGTTTACGTTGGATATGATCACAGTTTGCCTCCCTGTGGTTGTCCCAAGTTTGAAAAAGCTGGTATACAAGAAAGGGTGGGTTTCCAGCCGCCACCCACCCACCCGCTCCCTCCCACTTCAGTCGCCGCCTTCCGCATACACGCAGGGAATACGTGAGGAGCATTGGTATGTAGTATTACGCCTCTCGTGGCTGAGAGAGTTGTCTTTGCCCTTAGTGCTCGTGAGGACGAGGCTGTAATAGGCGGGGGTATATATATATAGATGTATATATATCTTTCTTTCTTTTCTTTCAAACTATTCGCCATTTCCCGCATTAGCGAGGTAGCGTTAAGAACAGAGGACTGGACCTTTGAGGGAATACCCTCACCTGGCCCAATTCTCTGTTCCTTCTTTTGGAAAATTAAAAAAAAATGAGAGGGGAGGGTTTCCAGCCCCCGCTCCCTCCCCTTTTAGTCGCCTTCTACGACACGCAGGGAATACGTGGGAAGTATTCTTTCTCCCCTATCCCCAGGGGATATGAATATATATATATATATATATATATATATATATATATATATATATATATATATATATATAGATAGATAGATAGATAGATAGATAGATAGACATAGATATAAGTATATAGTTGTCTGGTTAATTGAGGGGAAATATGTCTAGTGACTAAACCCCCACACAGTCCTTACATCTGATCTCTTTGAGTCCGTGGAAATACTTTCACACACACACACACACCACACACACACACACACACACACCACACACACACACACACACACACGTACTCACATCTTTTTCGATAAGTAAGAAATATAAACATATACAATGAAATCAGCATCTTATTGCCATTTGTCTTTAGACTTCGTAGTCCTGAATAAGAAATACAACTGAAACGAAAATGGAAAATACTCCCAGAAAAAGGAAAATGGTATTGGACTCGAAGATCTGGGAGATCAGAAAAAGGTTTTTGAGAACACCACCCCCAGTGTTGTGGGGTCCAACATACGTACAAGTGTCTCGTCATAAAACAGCCGATGCTTGTACCAGGCAGCCCTCTCCGTCCTCTCCTCCTCTGGTGGTGGTGAAGAGGAGGAGGAGGAGGGGACATCTTGTACGCGCATCGATCTCTTAAGATGTTTTACGACCTGTACCTCCTCATCTGTAAAAGGTTGTTGGCTGTGTTCACGGGTATGGTGCATTATCCTGTGCCCTCTTGGCCTGCCGGTGCGGGCCAGGTGATACTGGCTGGCTGGCTGGCTACTTGTATATATATATATATATAACCTGCGGCTCCCGAAGGCACACCTGAACCAACTAATTTGTGACAACAAGATGGCCGAGTAACTTCCGCGTGGAGGGAGGTATGTCTCTCGCCCTATATACTTGGGGACCTGAATGGCTAGAGAGGAATGTCTCCTGCATTATATACTTGGGGACTTGGACGGCTAGGAAGGTATGTCTCCCGGCCTATATACTGGGGGGACCTCGACGGCTGGGGAGGTATGTCTCCTCCGTATGTACTGGCGAACTTCGACGGGTAGGAGCTCATAACTGCCGCTAGCCACGGTACTGGTTACTTCTCTCCTCCTACATCTCTTCCCGTTCCATTCCATTTCTTTTTCCCCTGCGTACACTCTCTCCTAGACGTATTTCCTGGAGCCAAGGACACACACACAGTGGGAAGAAGCTCTGACTGTAGACCAGTCTGACTGACGATTGTAGTTTGTAATATAATGGATGAAATGATCAGAAAGCAAGTGGGTGACTTCTCGCCAGAAGGTCGTCCTTACTGAATATGTTCGCAGATGTTGGCCCCTCCCCCCCCCCAAATAAAAAATACAAAAAAAGTTCGACGGATAGTGGCATGGAGGATTACATCAAATTAGAAGTAAATGTAATGAGGATGGGTCACACCGATATGCGGCTTTGATATGAACATCATACAGCAGGGAATAAGCTGCAGGGATCTGTATGTGAGAGGAGGATAGTTAAGCACCCGGAAGTAATAGTAAGTGATAGAATAGCAAGTCCTCTCTCTTTCCCACCACTGTGACAGACGTATAATCCTCGGTCGCATGTTTTCAGTCTCCTCACCATCCTCGCTGCCACAGCACCCACTAGCCCGTCCCTCTCTAGCACGGAGACAGTCAGTCACTCCCCTCGCCCGACCTAATCCACAGCCTTATCGCCTCTCTCCCAACTCCGCCGCAATCTCTCGCCCTCCCACCTCAACCACAGACCCTCACCTCACCACCCCAACCACCGTCTCTCGGCTACCCAACCGCCACCACAATCGCTCGACTCCTTACATCAGACAAGAGTCTCTCCTCCTCCGCCATATAGTCTCTCGCCTGCTGCTCTCTACCATCACTCTCAATAGTCTCTTACATCGCCTATCACTTACCTCCACCCCTCTCACAGTCCCACAGCTGCAGTAGTGTGCCTTACTCCCTACCTGGAGGCCAGTTCGAGGACGGCTCTCTACGTCACCTTGCCTCCCCATGCGGGAGAATATCCTTCCCCTCCCCACCCAGTCTACAATACCCCAACCTCCCCATCTTGGCCACATACCCTTCGCCTTATGCCACACCAGCTCACATCAGGCAAAGTCTCTGGCCTCTCTCCGCCTCAACCACACACTTATTGCCTTCCGCCTCCCGTATCATCGAAGTCACCGACTCTCTGAACGTTGGGCGTGGGTGGATGTTTACACACTTACACACACACACACAGAGATTTTTGTGCATGTTACTGATTGTGTGTGTGTGTGTGTGTGTGTTGTGTGTGTGTTGTGAAATATTTACGATGGTTTCATTGTCAACTCATCACCTCATCATCAGGTGGTTTGCGTTGACCCAGGTCTAGTAGGAATGGCATGTAAAACACATTCTGTATACTGAAAGGTTATGTCCAATTCCTCTATACATACGTCATAATCAGTGATGGGTAAAATACTCAGGAATGGGTAACATGAACATTTCATGGATGGACATGATATTATCAGTAACTGGTAAGATAATCTGTGATGAACAGGACAGTTAGTGATGGGATAAAACAAGCAGTATTGGTATGATGACCAGGAATTGGCGAGGTGATTTGATGATGGTCATGATAATCAGTAACTGGTCATATGATAAGTAATGGGCATAATAATCAGGAACTGGTACGATAATCTGTGGGGTTGGGTTTAGGGAGGATAGGTAGAGAGGGAGAGATGAATGGAGAGCCAGGGAGGATAGGTGGTGATAGGGAGGGCTGGAAGAGGAGGAGGAGGAGGGTGGGCGAGCCAAAGGTAGAGCAGTCCAGTGGCATGTTCCCACACCTTATTGTTACCCCGTCTCCACTCACAGCTGGGCAGAGACCTTTGAATAATAATAATAATGAGAATACTCAGACTCTGATTTCCTCGATAGCATTTGTTGTCTAAGACTTAATACCAAGTGGTTGACAGAGATTAAGGTGCTAGATTAATGGGAATTATGTGGTGAGGTTTAGGAAAAGTGGGAAACGAAAGTATAAGGGCGGTAATATAAGAGGCCACACGACGCCGGAGACTCAGTCATCTGCAGAACCACACCCGCTGTGGGAATGTGTAGTAGAGGAGGGCTTATCACGGGTTCTGGGAACCACCAGCCCTCCATCCTCCTCCTGCGGTTGTCACTAGTATTATTATCTTGGACAGAAGGGTGTAAGACGGCATGCCTTATCTATCTTCGACGATAGGACTGATAAAGATAGTCTTGAGGGAACACAGACAAATTCTGGCTTTCTTAGTTGTTGTCGTGGTCGGAGGCAAAGCTTGAAGACATCACTCGCTCGACAGTGAAGCTTTCGGCTTAGCTTATTACGTCAAGCTGGGTCATTGTCATTCTACGTTGAAACGCTCAACGAACGTGAGTGGTTTGTCGTCCCTGATTCATTCATAGTTTCATTATCAGCCTTCTCTGAGCCACGACTAGGGGCGACCCTTGAGCACGACCGTGGTACGACCTTAAGGTATGAATGTGTGAACTTTGACATGAACCCAAAGGTCACGCCACCACACCCAACACGTTGCCGTCGTGCTCAAGGGTCGTACCGTCGCGCTCAAGGGTTTTAAATTTTTTAAAAAAGGGGGTTTAAAGGAAGGAAAAAGTTGGGGGGTTTAAATTTTGGGAAAAAGGGGGGGAAAAAGGGGGGGGGGGGGGGGGGGGGGGGGGGGGGGGGGGGGGGGGGGGGGGGGGGGGCCCCCGGGGGGGGGGCCCCCCCCGGCCCCCGGGGGGGGGGGGGGCCCCCAAAAAAAAAAACCGGGCCCCCCGGTGGGGGGGTTTTTCCCCGGGGGGGGGGGGGGGGGGGGGGGGGGGGGGGGGGGGGGGGGGGGGGGGGGGGGGGGGGGGGGGGGGGGGGGGGGCCCCCCCCCCCGGGGGGGGGGGGGGGGGGGGGGGGGGGGGGGGGGGGGGGGGGGGGGGGGGGACCGGCACACGCACACACACACACACACACACACGTACTCACATCTTTTTCGATAAGTAAGAAATATAAACATAACAATGAAATCAGCATCATATTGCCATTTGTCTTTAGACTTCGTAGTCCTGAATAAGAAATACAACTGAAACGAAAATGGAAAATACTCCCAGAAAAAGGAAAATGGTATTGGACTCGAAGATCTGGGAGATCAGAAAAAAGGTTTTTGAGAACACCACCCCCAGTGTTGTGGGGTCCAACATACGTACAAGTGTCTCGTCATAAAACAGCCGATGCTTGTACCAGGCAGCCCTCTCCGTCCCTCTCCTCCTCCCAGGAGGTGGAGGAAGAGGAGGAGGAGGGAGGGACATCTTGTACGCGCATCGATCTCCTAAGATGTTTTACGACCTGTATCTCCTCATCTGTAAAAGGTTGTTGGCTGTGTTCACGGGTATGGTGCATTATCCTGGCCCATCTTGGCCTGCCGGTGCGGGCCAGGTGATACTGGCTGGCTGGCTGGCTACTTGTATATATATATAACCTGCGGCTCCCGAAGGCACACCTGAACCAACTAATTTGTGACAACAATGGATGGCCGAGTAACTTCCGCGTGGAGGGAGGTATGTCTCTCGCCCTATATACTTGGGGACCTGAATGGCTAGGGAGGAATGTCTCCTGCATTATATACTTGGGGACTTGGACGGCTAGGAAGGTATGTCTCCCGGCCTATATACTGGGGGGACCTCGACGGCTGGGGAGGTATGTCTCCCTCCGTATGTACTGGCGAACTTCGACGGGTAGGAGCTCATAACCTGCCGCTACACCACGTGGTCCTGCGTACACTCTCTCCTAGACGTATTTCCTGGAGCCAAGGACACACACACAGTGGGAAGAAGCTCTGAGCTGTAGACCAGTCTGACTGACGATTGTAGTTTGTAATATAATGGATGAAATGATCAGAAAGCAAGTGGGTGACTTCTCGCAGAAGGTCGTCCTTACTGAATATGTTCGCAGATGTTGCAAAGTTCGGACGGATAGTGGCATGGAGGATTACATCAAATTAGAAGTAAATGTAATGAGGATGGGTCACACCGATATGCGGCTTTGATATGAACATCATACAGCAGGAAATAAGCTGCAGGGATCTGTATGTGAGAGGAGGATAGTTAAGCACTCGGAAGTAATAGTAAGTGATAGAATAGCAAGTCCTCTCTCTTTCCCACCACTGTGACAGACGTATAATCCTCGGTCGCATGTTTTCAGTCTCCTCACCATCCTCGCTGCCACAGCACCCACTAGCCCGTCCCTCTCTAGCACGGAGACAGTCAGTCACTCCCCTCGCCCGACCTAATCCACAGCCTTATCGCCTCTCTCCCAACTCCGCCGCAATCTCTCGCCCTCCCACCTCAACCACAGACCCTCACCTCACCACCCCAACCACCGTCTCTCGGCTACCCAACCGCCACCACAATCGCTCGACTCCTTACATCAGACAAGAGTCTCTCCTCCTCCGCCATATAGTCTCTCGCCTGCTGCTCCTCTACCATCACTCTCAATAGTCTCTTACATCGCCTATCACTTACCTCCACCCCTCTCACAGTCCCACAGCTGCAGTAGTGTGCCCTTCCTCCCTACCTGAGCCACAGTCGACGGACGGCCTCTCTACGTCACCTTGCCTCCCCATGCGGGAGAATATCCTTCCCCTCCCCACCCAGTCTACAATACCCCAACCTCCCCATCTTGGCCACATACCCTTCGCCTTATGCCACACCAGCTCACATCAGGCAAAGTCTCTGGCCTCTCTCCGCCTCAACCACACACTTATTGCCTTCCGCCTCCCGTATCATCGAAGTCACCGACTCTCTGAACGTTGGGCGTGGGTGGATGTTTACACACTTACACACACACACACAGATTTTTGTGCATGTTACTGATTGTGTGTGTGTGTGTGTGTGTGTGTGTGTGTGTTGTGAAATATTTACGATGGTTCATTGTCAACTCATCACCTCATCATCAGGTGGTTTGCGTTGACCCAGGTCTAGTAGGAATGGCATGTAAACACATTCTGTATACTGAAAGGTTATGTCCATTCCTCTATACATACGTCATAATCAGTGATGGGTAAAATACTCAGGAATGGGTAAGATGAACATTCATGGATGGGCATGATAATATCAGTAACTGGTAAGATAATCTGTGATGAACAGGACAGTTAGTGATGGGATAAAACAAGCAGTATTGGTATGATGACCAGGAATTGGCGAGGTGATTTGATGATGGTCGTGATAATCAGTAACTGGTCATATGATAAGTAATGGGCATAATAATCAGGAACTGGTACGATAATCTGTGGGGTTGGGTTTAGGGAGGATAGGTAGAGAGGGAGAGATGAATGGAGAGCCAGGGAGGATAGGTGGTGATAGGGAGGGCTGGAAGAGGAGGAGGAGGAGGGTGGGCGAGCCAAAGGTAGAGCAGTCCAGGTGGCATGTTCCCACACCTTATTGTTACCCCCGTCTCCACTCACAGCTGGGCAGAGACCTTTGAATAATAATGATAATAATAATACTCAGACTCTGATTTCCTCGATAGCATTTGTTGTTCATAAGACTTAATACCAAGTGGTTGACAGAGATTAAGGTGCTAGATTAATGGGAATTATGTGGTGAGGTTTAGGAAAAGTGGGAAACGAAAGTATAAGGGCGGTAATATAAGAGGCCACACGACGCCCGGAGAACTCAGTCATCTGCAGAACCACACCCGCTGTGGGAATGTGTAGTAGAGGAGGGCTTATCACGGGTTCTGGGAACCACCAGCCCTCCATCCTCCTCCTGCGGTTGTCACTAGTATTATTATCTTGGACAGAAGGGTGTAAGACGGCATGCCTTATCTATCTTCGACGATAGGACTGATAAAGATAGTCTTGAGGGAACACAGACAAATTCTGGCTTTCTTAGTTGTTGTCGTGGTCGGAGGCAAAGCTTGAAGACATCACTCCGCTCGACAGTGAAGCTTTCGGCTTAGCTTATTACGTCAAGCTGGGTCATTGTCATTCTACGTTGAAACGCTCAACGAACGTGAGTGGTTTGTCGTCCCTGATTCATTCATAGTTTCATTATCAGCCTTCTCTGAGCCACGACTAGGGGCGACCCTTGAGCACGACCGTGGTACGACCTTAAGGTATGAATGTGTGAACTTTGACATGAACCCAAAGGTCACGCCACCACACCCAACACTCGTGCCGTCGTGCTCAAGGGTCGTACCGTCGCGCTCAAGGGTCGTACCGTCGCGCTCGCGAATCAACCCATCGTGCTCAAGGGTCGTACCGTCGTACGCATGAATCAACCCGTCGTGCTCAAGGGTCGTACCGTCGTACGCATGAATCAACCCATCGTGCTCAAGGGTCGTACCATCTTACGCATGAATCAATCCATCGTGCTCAAGGGTCGTACCGTCGTACGTATGAATCAACCCATCGTGCTCAAGGGTCGTACCATCTTACGCATGAATCAATCCATCGTGCTCAAGGGTCGTACCGTCGTACGTATGAATCAACCCATCGTGCTCAAGGGTCGTACCATCTTACGCATGAATCAACCCATCGTGCTCAAGGGTCGTACCGTCGTACGCATGAATCAACCCATCGTGCTCAAGGGTTGTACCGTCGTACGCATGAATGAACCCGTCGTGCTCAAGGGCTTAATTTTTTACATACCACCTGAACACGGAAGCAGCCTGCAGTGTGAGATATTTACACAATTTTTACAGTTTTTTTCTTTACTTTCTGTAGATTCGAGATGCCTGGCCAGTATGTCACACTGTTTAGAGATGAGAATTCGTGAGTGAGATTCATGATGTCTGGTCAAATTTTGGTCAGACTGGTTAGGCAAAAAGCCACTCAGAGCGAGCCTATTACGATCATGTGTACGGCTCTGCATGTGCAAGATATTGACCAATAACTGCTCTTACGTCCATGCTGTGTATTTTTGCAGATTTTACGGTAGTAAAAATGTATAGATCTATCTCTCATCTCCACCAACATCTGGTCTCTCTCTCTCTCTCTCTCTCTCTCTCTCTCTCTCTCTCTCTCTCTCTCTCTCTCTCTCTCTCTCTCTCTCTCCAAGGACTAGATGATAGCGAAGATAGGAGGTCCTGAAAGAAAAAAAAAAGTTTCGAGGACTGCCATGATAAGACAAGAGCCCTGAAGGCTGACCGAGTAGTGTGTACAATTGAGATATTTCATTTTTCTTTCCCAGGTGGTTGGGTTGTGATATTCTGACCTTCGTCGTACGTACTGCAGGACATTAGAATGTTTTTTTTTTTTCTAGCGTTTAGTGTCCGATTGAAAAAAAAAGTTTACGTTGGATATGATCACAGTTTGCCTCCCTGTGGTTGTCCCAAGTTTGAAAAAGCTGGTATACAAGAAAGGGTGGGTTTCCAGCCGCCACCCACCCACCCGCTCCCTCCCACTTCAGTCGCCGCCTTCCGCATACACGCAGGGAATACGTGAGAAGCATTGGTATGTAGTATTACGCCTCTCGTGGCTGAGAGAGTTGTCTTTGCCCTTAGTGCTCGTGAGGACGAGGCTGTAATAGGCGGGGGTATATATATATAGATGTATATATATCTTTCTTTCTTTTCTTTCAAACTATTCGCCATTTCCCGCATTAGCGAGGTAGCGTTAAGAACAGAGGACTGGACCTTTGAGGGAATACCCTCACCTGGCCCAATTCTCTGTTCCTTCTTTTGGAAAATTAAAAAAAAACGAGAGGGGAGGGTTTCCAGCCCCCCGCTCCCTCCCCTTTTAGTCGCCTTCTACGACACGCAGGGAATACGTGGGAAGTATTCTTTCTCCCCTATCCCCAGGGAATATGTATATATATATATATATATATATATATATATATATATATATATATATATATATAGATAGATAGATAGATAGATAGATAGATAGACATAGATATAAGTATATAGTTGTCTGGTTAATTGAGGGGAAATATGTCTAGTGACTAAACCCCCACACAGTCCTTACACCTGTATCTCTTTGAGTCCGTGGAAATACTTTCACACACACACACACACACACACACACACACACACACACACACACACACACAGGGGCCTCCGCAGTGTAGTGTGTTATCCTAATGGCTCTGAGTCATCACGGATCCGACCTGGGGTCGAATCCAAATGGCTTCGAATCCTGGGCGCGTCACTCGACCCACACTTCCTCCAAGCTGTTCATCCACTTTGGGGGTGATAGATAGATGCATACCTGTGTGTGTATGTGTGTGTGTGTGTGTTTATACACTATAAAAACGCAGAGATGGGGGAAAAAACGCTCACACACGCATTCGCGCACATAAGTCAGGCATATCATCACGCTGTTTATTTATATGTGAACGATTCTTTTGACCGTAGCACTTAAAGCCTTAGATTAAATTAACAGGGAATGTGATTCATCGCGGAGTCTGAGCTGGCGTGAAGTGTGTGTGTGTGTGTGTGTGTGTGTGAATGATGGTAGGGCTTTGTGACCTTTCCCCTCTCGGGACCTTTCCAAATTCCCTCGTTAGGATGCACCAGGCCAGTGTTGGCCGCCTCCTGGTCCTCCTGCACTCTCTCCTGCCTCCGCTGTAGGAGTGTGGGTGTCCTCGCCGGATCACCGGTGCACATCTATGTGAAGTTGATCACCTCGACGTCTGTCAGTGATCCTGGGTTGATCACTACTAGTTCACGACGTATGTAGGGGAGGGGGGTACATTGATCGCCTCGATGTCTCTCTGTGATGGCTGGGTTGATCACCACTGTATAAGGTAGCGAGAGGAGGAGTTGATCTCCTCGATGTCTCTCTGTGATGCTGGGTTGATCACCACTGCATAACGTAGCGAGAGGAGGAGTTGATCACCTCGATGTCTCTCTCAATGATGCTGGGTTGATCACTGGTGTATGGCATGGCAAGAGGAGGAGTTGATCTCCTCGATGTCTCTCTGTGATGGCTGGATTAATCACTAGTGCATAACGTAGCGAGAGGAGGAATTGATCACCTCTATGTCTCAGTGTTGGCTGGGTTGATCACCACTGCATAACGTAGCGAGAGGAGGAGTTGATCACCTCGATGTCTCTCTGTGATGCTGGGTTGATCACCACTGCAATGGCGTGGCTGGAGGAGCATGTGAGTGTTGACCACCTCGACCTCTCACAAGGCAATCTTCTCGACTCGACTGTCTGTGTGGCACGCTGGATATAATTATCTCTCCTAATTACTAATTGCTCTATCAGCTGCGCCGCTTGATATGAGCCACAAATGACAGTGCAACGGGACGCGGTGGTCATATTTGGCACAGTTTCCCTATCGTAATCTTCATCCTCATCTGTGTTTCGTGGAATTCCTCGGAATGTCTTCCTTGTTCTCTCTTCCACTCGAATGTAATTTTAATCTCTCTTAATATATGGATAATTTATAATTATATTTACACCGTAGAAAGGCTCTTATCTCTCTTTGTCTCCTTGATTCTCTGTGGGACAAGTCCCGATTAATGTATATATATATATATATATATATATATATATATATATATATATATAGGAATGCGTCAGTGTGGGAGGGCAAGCTGTGCGAGCCTCTCTCCTCGCCATGTCCGACAGTGTCTGTTATTCATTGTGTTACAGTTCACTCTCACACCCATTACCACACCTCAGATTCGTATCCAGACAATATATATATATATATATATATATATATATATATATATATATATATATATATATATATATATATATACACCATGACAAGACATCATGAACTCTTACATATACCTTGTATAACGTACTTTATGTGTGAGAACGGATGACGTGTTGAATGCGACTTGTCAAGCGAACGAGAGAGAGAGAGAGAGAGAGAGAGAGAGAGAGAGAGAGAGAGAGAGAGAGAGAGAGAGAGAGAGAGAGAAACAAGTGAAGAGGCGACATATGTCGAATGTCTTCCCGCCTACAATGCTGTCATGGTAATGTAAGTCGAGGAGGAGAGGGAGTGTGTGTGTGTGTGTGTGTGTGTGTGTGTGTGTGTGTGTGTGGTGGAAGCATTTATAAACCTTGGAGGTGCAGTGAGAAGGAATTTATATTTCCAACGAAGCGTACGGTTGTGAGAGGAACGAACCCTTGCAATTTCGTCTTTTTCCCAAAGTCTGTCTCGTCGCACAATAGCCACCCCTAGGGAGAGGGGAGGAACCTGGGCCTACCAAAGCTGGGATAATGAATAGGATTTTCGTAATCTACAATGGAAGTCGTCGGAATATGAATACCAGGGGAGAGAAATATGTATAGTGATATATATATATATATATTCACGGGGCTGTTTGTCTACTGGGAGGTGGGAGAGGGGAAGGGAGTCCTCAATACCTGTCGATGATTGGGGTAATATATATATATACATATACGAGTCCAGACTACCACTTCAATAAGCGTTATTCTCACGCGTTTCTGGTGAGCGATCCCCTCTATTGATAGACGCTGTAGAAGTCAGTATTGCCAGCGCTACAGGTATGATCGCATTTACAATAGTTATGATTATTACCTTTTCTTTGGGGGGGAGAGGTTATTATTTGCATTCTTTAACCACAGTGAAGAATAGCGATGGTTTATGATATATATATGTATGGAAAAAAAAAAAGTTAGATTTCACCTCAGGCCTTAATGGATAATGGTCCGAACGTTTTGAATTTGACGATTTCAAAGGGAAGGGTCTCGGACGTTTTAGACCATATACAGATGGAAATGTGTTTTTCAGCATACCTTTTTTTTGTTGTTGTTGTTGTGGTGTTATACATCACAACAGCAGTGTAGACAGGGATCATAAGATATTGTAACTTCTTACAACCTGACTCTAACACCATTACACGAAGGGAGATGAGGTTCCTGTTCATATACTGGTGTGTTTGGACGCGACCTGTGAACTTGGCTGATAGTGTTCGTCGCGAGAGCTTTTGAAACCCCCAACACACACACACACACACACCATATCCTCCTCTCAGCGGCCGTGCCATCTCCACCAAACCACACTGGCAAGACGGAGAGATGGTTGTATGGTAGTCATTACTGGGGCGCCATGATCAACACCGCCTGCGTCGTCTGCAACACTCGCACCCACGACCCACCCTAACCTCGAGGAATGTTATGATTAACAGTGAGATTGGGATGGGTAGGGTAAGGGCCTCCCTAGTCTGCTACAACACTAGACCCAGCTGCACTACCCCAGCAACACTATAATAAACTCGGCTGGGGTTAGCTGTAACACTGGACCTCACCCCAGCAACACCCACGGGGGCTGGGTTGTAACACTAGGCCACACCCTACCACCCCAGCAACACCCACAAGGGTTGGGTTGTAACACTTCGCCACACCCTACCACCCCAGTAACACTCACAAGGGTTGGGTTGTAATACTGGGCCACACACCCCCACCATCCCAGTAACACCATGATCGTCAACTGCCAGGGTTGGGCCTGCAACACTGGGCCACATATCCTACCACCCCTGGAACCTCATCATCAACCTCTCATTCTCCCTCGTTCACGTGGAGATCATTTCATATAAAAGTAATCTGTCAGGATGACTTGAGCTGCGGCTGATTATATATATATATATATATATATATATATATATATATATATATATATATATATATATATATATATATATATATATCCAAGGGGATAGAGGAGAAAGACTAGTGTCCACGTATCACGTGCGTGTAGTGGGAGGTGACCAAGAGTGGCGTGAGGATAGAGGGTGGGTTGCTGAAGTGCCCTGACGACGTCTTGTCTTCCTAATTTAACTCCGCCGCTCGCCTCTCATTAAACTGGTAATCGTAAAGGAAACAGATAATTAAGGATACTCGCCACTGAACAGGATATATTATATACAAGATCAGATGTTGGCAATTATATATATATATATATATATATATATATATATATATATATGTAAAGAAGTGGTTCGAATGATTTGATTTTAAGTATCATTTAGGGCCAAAGGTCTCAAAGGAAGCCCCACGTCTTTTTGCAGCCACAGACTTCCTCTCCATCTACTCACCCACCCCAACTCCCCCAAACCTCCACACTGAACCTCACTACCTTACTCCTTCCACTATGACCCTCACCAACTACCCCCACCACTATGATCCTCGCCAACGTCTCCCCACCCCCAACCTCCTCGACTATGACTCACCAACAACACTCTCTCCATTATGACCCTCGCCAAAGACCCCTCCCTTCTCCTTCGCCGTAACTGAAAAGAAAAGCAAACTCAGACATTGACACAGCTTTCGATGAAGTATTACGTTCGGGATTGTTAGGTGGAATCAAAGAACACAGCATGGGTAACTGACTGTGCGAGTGGCTAGCGGGCTGGCTTTAGTAAACAGGAAGAACGCTTAGTATGAAGTGGGGAAGCATCTCACTGGCTCATTGTGATAACCGGGGTACCGCAAGGCTCAATCCTTGGACCTAGACTTTTTTATTGTCCGTATCAGTGACCTGGAGACGTACCTCAACCAGAAGAATTTAAGGGTTTGTCGTTGTCACGAAATTAGGGATTGTCCAGACGAAAATAAAGGACTTGCTGGTTCAGAATGATTTAGACGTTGATGCAGTGGTCGAGAATGGCAGATGGACTTCCTTATACACAATTGGAAGGTCATTCATTTTGACGATAAGTATTTTAAACACGAGAATAAAGTGTCCAGAAGGCCAGCATTTCGGAGTACAAGGAGAAGACAGGAAGTTTGGTTTCATAGCTCCCTGTAAACTGTAAAACGAAAGGCACAGTACTTCCTGCATACAAATCCCTAATCTGGCCTATTTAGAATACTCTGTTCAGGTTTGGTCACCGGAGTCGATGAGAAATGGAGAAAAACTAGGACAAATACACAGAGGAGCAACGAAACTAATTCCGTCAACCAGAAATAAATCGTATGATGACTCAGATATCAGAAATTAGTTTATAAAGTACAGCCTCCAGAGAAACATATTGAAACTTTCAAAAGACTCATTACTTTCGACAGCATAGGTTGGCAGCGTTCCTGAACGTGAGATGGAGATACAGTGACCAGAAATAACAGCATGAAGTTTAAGGGATGGTTGTGTGATACGAACGTGGGCAAGAGATTTTTCTTTATCACGTGCAGAGTTGTTGAAGATTACAGGAAACTACCACTAGGGGTCGTTAGGGTCAAAACCTTTGGTACGAGTAGATCACTTCTGGATAAATACTTCAGTTAAATCATCAGTAGATAGACCTGTTGAAGAAGGAACAGTATATTACATTCACATTTCTCGTTTGTAAGTTCGAGCCTCCTCTCTCAAATTAGTCGTCTGCTGACAGTAGGTCAGAGAGTGTTTCCCCCATTGGCACTTTCCTCTTGAATTTCGATGGCAGTATACCTTCTCCATAGTGCAGGGTACTCCATGGCTGTTTTTCCTCCCGGGTGCTCTACTGGAGGAGGGTCATGATGGACACGGTGGCAAGGAAGAGCTGCCGTCTGATTTAACTTCCTGTTTCGAGGATAAGATAAGGACCTTAGGATACTGACATTGTCTTGAGAGCAGATAACCTCGTTATTGACCGTTATTAGGTCTTCTGTTATCTGTCATTGCCATGTACTGCCTCGCTCTCTCTCACTCCCTTATTTCCTTCCCTCCTTCGTAGTGGTCTGGTCCTCCCCTCCTTCCTTTGCTCTCCTTCATACAGCCGCATGATACGCTCCCTCACTCTGCTCCCTCCCTCCCTCCCTCCCTCATTTTTTTTTGTATCCCACACCGTATCCTCTCACTTAACCACATTTAGTCTCTCTCTCTCTCTCTCTCTCTCTCTCTCTCTCTCTCTCTCTCTCTCTCTCTCTCTCTCTCTCTCTCTCTCTCTACACCTTCCCCAGTGCAGGAACCAACAATTACAGCCTCACCAACCAATTATCGCGGGCGTTGTCCACCCTGGCCCTGCAAATTAAGTCAGTCTAGGCGCGAGACAATGGTGGAGGGTGCGTGTGTGGCTGTTGGTGATGCTGTTGAAGATGATGGTGGTGGTGGAGTAGATGGCGGTAAAGTCATAGTTGTTGTTGGAGTTAGTCCTCGATGTATAGTTGAAGATAGTGGTGGAGATAATTGCTGGTGGAGTAGTTGTGTTGTTGGTGAGTGTTGGTGTTGCTGTCCTAGTGGATGTTGTTGGTGAAGATGATGGTGGTAATGATAATGAAGTAGTTCTGAGGTGTGGAGGTTCTGGGTGTTGTTGGTGGTGGTGGTGTTGCTGTATTCGATGCTGTTGGTGATAGGGAACGTAGTACATGGTGATAGGTGGGTGTGAGGTGACAGGGATGTTAGTAGATGGTGGTAGATGGTTCTGAGGTGATAGGGGTTGTAGTACAGGGTGTTAGGTGGGTGTGAGGTGATTGTGGTGGTAGTGCATGGTTTGAGGTATAGTGGTAGGTGGGTGTGAGGTGCCTGTGGTGGTAGTACATGGTGTGAGGTATAGTGGTAGGTGGGTGTGAGGTGATTGTGGTGGTAGTACATGGTGTGAGGTATAGTGGTAGGTGGATGTGAGGTGCCTGTGGTTGTAGTACATCGTGTGAGGTATAGTGGTAAGTGGGTGTAATGTGGTAGGGCTACGAAAAGGTCTACTGACCACTTCCTGTCTGACGTTCAGGGAATTTCTGTTCAGGATATATTTGTTTACATTTTCTTCCCCTTCTCCCTTCCTCGAGGCCTAGAATGTTCGCTAGAGTTTCTTCATCCTCGCGCTCGTCAGTAGGGCCCAGTGTTCGACTTCCTTCCCTCCTTACTTTACGCCCTCTATCGGAATTCCTCCAGGGATAAACATCGCTCATCCTCTGAGTATTGGTGTAATTCCCAAAGGGTTTTATGTGGTCGAGGATGAATCCCAGTCACGGAGATTGGTTATTGAAAGTGGCTGCTTCTCGCAAAGTCCGTGGACTTGAAGATTATTTCCCCACCTTTACGTCAGTGTCTTCGTCTCCGGTCATCCCGTAATGTTCCTGGGGGAAGGCTGGAACGCGTCTGAGCAATGGGGAATGTACCGCTGTAGCCCCGCAAACCAGCGCCTTGCAAATTTATCATCGTAGATAATGTTTATAAGTCTGTGTCGGCTAATCACTGCAGCCGTCAGGCCCGGTTTGCTCTCTCACCTGACGTGGACCCAAACGCAAGTTTGATGATGGATGGCTTGTAGTGGGGGAGGATGAGGTGTCTCTCGAAAAGGGGGTTGGGAGGGGAACGTCCCCACGGAAGGCGATCGGTGGCAGCGGCACACACGCGGGAGAGACACTCGTAATAGGCTGGAGGTTGACTTGGGGGTTTACTAGGGTTGAAGTAGAGTAGGAGCATGACTGAGGTTGGGAAGGGGAGCGTCCCCACGGAAGGCGATCGGTGGCAGCGGCACACACGCGGGAGAGACACTCGTAATAGGCAGGAAGTTGACTTGGGGTTTACTGGGGTTGAAGTAGAGTAGGAGAATGACTGAGGTTGGAGGAGGTTACTCATCCTGGTGGAGTCGTGCCTCGTGTTATGTTCGTAAGACACTTGACACCTCCATACACACCGTCAACAACACACGACCACCAGCACCTGCAACTGACTGACTCTCTGAACTCATGGGTACCTTGCGATTAGAACTCCCCCATCAGCACCAGCTGTACTTCAACCTAGACATGAGTCCATCTGTCACCACCACCACCTTCGCCACCACCATTAGCACCATCTCCAACGCCGCTTCACCCGCCACCCCCCATACTTCACTACCACCAACCCAAACCCTCACTGTCTACTGTCACCGCCACTGGCTAGGAGTCACCCCTCGGCATAGGATCGCTGGTCAGGCGTCACCTCCTCGGCCAAGGACCACTGGCCAGGCGTCATCCCACCGCTGGCCAGGCGTCACTCCCTCAGCAGAGGATCACTGATCCAGCGTCATCCCCTCGGCCGAGGACCGCTGGCCAGGCGTTACCCCTCGGCCGGGGACCGCTCGCGTGGCCAGCACATAACATTACGTCCCCACTTTTGTCTCTTATGTTAATCCTTGCCTCAGGGGGAGTGCCGGTCAGGCCGTCAGCTGGGGCGCGGGCATTCCTACCCTGGTCACCCCGCACCGCCCCGGCCCGGCCTGGCCTGGCCTGGGCGGGGCGGGAAAAGGGTACATGGTGAGGCGGTAGTAGGGGGTAGTGGTATGGATGGGATTATATGAGCTGTTGAGGCACAGCGTGAGTGTTGGGTGGCGTAACTAGAGAGAGAGAGAGAGAGAGAGAGAGAGAGAGAGAGAGATGAAGAGGAGGAGGAGGAGAAGGGCGTAGAGAGGCTGTTTAGATACGGAAGGGTATGGTCGAGGTAGGAGGTAGGAAGATATTAGGAAGACAAAGGGGCGAGACGCTGTTTGAGAACGTCTCAGGGAGGAAGAGGAGGAGGATCAGGGGAGAGAGGGAGGAGGAGGGAAGAGAGGGAGGTGGAGGGAAGAGAGGGAGGTGGAGAGGAAGGAGTAAGAGGTAAGACCAGTTGAGGACGTCGAGGAAGTACTTGCACTAACATCCGCCCTAAACTTTTTACGCTGCAAACATGTGCAGGTACGTGTGGGGCGCATTATTATTACCATTATTATTGCTATTATCATTATTATTATTATTATTATTATTATTATTATTGTTATTATTATTATTATTATTATTATTATTTATCGTTTTAATGAACACTCCGATAAAGGAAACACATCTATGCTGAGGACAATGTCAGACGTTACCGTGTTGAAAGTCTTGAAAACATCTTATGTAAATGATTTATTAGAGAAAAAAAAAGAATAACTGAAAAATAGCCACAAGGAAATGAGGGAGAATACTTGAGGGGTTACCACTACTGAGTATGAAAATTTTATGGGTAAGAATGGTGTTACCGGACTCTGCCTGTCTCGTCAAATTCACTTCCCGCTGCAAAGAAAGACCGCATTCGCTCACGTTCATTCTCGAGCTGTGAATGAATGAAGTGAATGAAGCGCGAGAGACGAAATTTCAGAGGATATGTGATCCTTGTGGGGGAGGAAGAGGAAGGAATTAAGATAATATAGAATGACTTAACTGGATGGAAGAGATGATACTTGAGTCGCAGGTACAGGAAAACTGGCAAGTCCTCACGAGGTGAGGTGAAGTAGGTGAGGTTCTTAAGAGAAGGAAAAGAAAACGGAAGAGAATTAAAGACGGTGGATAAATAGGGAAGCATAAGAAAGGGGAATAATGAGATTTTTGTATTGTACGGAGAGAGAGAGAGAGAGAGAGAGAGAGAGAGAGAGAGAGAGAGAGAGAGAGAGAGAGAGAGAGAGCGATTAATGAAACGATGGTAAGGAATTTAATCCATAGAAGAGGGATAGGAATATTAGGGTAAAGAAAACGGAAGTAAGAAAGCTGTAAGAAATAGGTGAAGGAACAAGAGGAGGAGGAGGAGGAGGAGGAGGAGGCATGAGGAAAAGTGTGAATGGGCCCAGCAGGAGGAGGTATAAGGAAGAGTGGTAGGTGGACCCAGCAGGAGGAGGAGAGGTAGGATATACTCGCCACCCACCCACCCACTCACCAGCTGTTGCTGCTGCTGCGTACGCTTGGCAGCCAACCTCCGCAACACATGACACCTCCACCCTGCCCACCTCGCCTCCCCCAGACCCGGCCGGCCCTCCCGCCCTCACTGATTCCACCACCTCCATTGCCCAGACCCCTCACCTCTCATCCTCCTACACCCTAGCCCACCGCCAGTACTGCCCAGACTCGTTCCTCTCACCCTCACTGATTCACCCTATACACCCTAACCCACCACTTACACTCCCTAGACCCATCTATCTCGCCCTGGGAGACTCATCCGTAGATGCTCCACCAAGGAACATACCCAGGTCGCCACTGCTCCCTCACTCGCTGTGATTAATATAACATAAGCTCAACCTGGTTGTGCATCGCCCGACACACCAATCACTCACTACCTCACGATGTTTGTAAAGCTATGGATTGAGGATAGAACTGACGCGATGGTCGTTCGACAAGGTTACCTGATGGAGATGATCACGAGAAACAGGAGGATCACTCACCCCCAGGTCCTCTGCATAGACGCCCGTAGGACAGAAGGCTCCTCCTCCTCCTCCTCCTCCACCGCCACCCTCTCCTCTTGTTGGTAAGTGCCCGACAGGGAACCGACTGTTGTGTGAGGGGAGGTGATTGCCCAATGCAAATCACCCGACAGACACGCGACGTCGACCTTGCCTCCTCTGCCCAGGTGATTATAGAGACAAAAGGTAGGAAATTCTGGGGTTAACTCGCTGGGGCCTTTAAACCTGACCAAGGTCACTCCCTGCCACACTCCTGCCACATGCCCGCCCCGCACCACCGCTGACTCACCGCCGCTCCACTCCTGCCACAAGCCACCACCACTGACTCACCGCCGCTCCACTCCTGCCACAACCACCTTACCACTGCCCATCCACTGTTCTGACAAGCCCATAACACAGCCCATCAACTGCTCTCACAAGCCCTCTACCACTGCTGCCACAAGCACCCTACCACTGCTGATTCACTGCTCCCTCACACTCCCTACCACTTCAGATCCAGTGATACTGCCACAGCCCCTCCTACCACTGCCGATCCACTGCAACCACAAGCTTCCTACCACTGACGGTGAACTGCTGGCTCATCGCTCCACCACAGAGCAACCACTGTCACACTGGCGATCAGCAGCTGCGCCGTTGCCTCTGCCGATCAGCTGTTGTATCACTGCCCCACTGCCTCACTGCTAATCAGCTGTTGTCCCACTGCCTCACTGCCGATCAGCTGTTGTATCACTGCCCCACTGCCTCTGCTAATCAGCTGTTGTCCCACTGCCTCACTGCCGATCAGCTGTTGTATCACTGCCCCACTGCCTCACTGCAAATCAGCTGTTGATCCCACTGCCTCACTGCCGATCAGCTGTTTTCTCACTGCCCCCCACTGACGATCAACTACCACTGCAAACCAACCACTACCACTTTCGAGATCCACTCATCACTTTGAACGTTGCGTTAAAAACACTCGAGTTTAAATAGGCTTTTGAGATGGGTGGAGAGGTGAGGATAAGAGAGAGTTACCCTTGAGGTGCAAAGAGGAATTGCAGTGAAACTTGTGTTTGTTATTGACCGTTAAAGTGTCTGCCAGACACACGGGGTGTTTGG
This sequence comes from Panulirus ornatus, assembly GCF_036320965.1. Classification (NCBI taxonomy): domain Eukaryota; kingdom Metazoa; phylum Arthropoda; class Malacostraca; order Decapoda; family Palinuridae; genus Panulirus; species Panulirus ornatus. The sequence continues at coordinate 24,559,221 of NC_092266.1, read as the reverse complement.
GGAGATACACGGGGTGTTGTGGAGACAGAAAGTTGAATAGACCGAGTGTTGTGGGGGGGGGGGGACAGTGTGTTACACAGAGACTTGGTGTGTTGCTGAATAGACGGAGTGTTGTGGGGGACAGTGTGCTACACAGAGACTTGGTGTGTTGCTGAATAGACGGAGTGTTGTGGGGGACAGTGTGTTACACAGAGACTTGGTGTGTTGCTGAATCGACGGAGTGTTGTGGAGATAGTGCTACACAGACCCTAGGTGTGTTGTGGAGGTAGTGTTACACAGACCTCTAGGTGTGTTGTGGAGATAGATGATTGAAGAGACGGAGTGTTGTTGAGATAATGTTGCACAGACACAGTGTGTTGTTCAACAGACTGAATGTTATGGAGATAATTTTACACACATACAAGGTGTGCTGTAGTAGATAGTGTTGAAGTGACGGGGTGTTGTGGAGACATAGTGTTGCACAGACACTTGGTGTGTTGTAGAGAAAGAATGTTGGACAGACGGAATGTTATGGAAATAGTATTGCACACACTTGGTGTGGAAACACTGAATTAATGAATGTTGTAGAGAAACACAGTGTTGCAAAGAAGCTCAGTGTATCGTGGAAACAGTGTTAAACAGAAGGACCGTTGCGCAGTTGTGGTGCTGAGCAGACGCAGATACGATGATGCACAGACACTCGTATGTGTTGTGGAGACAGTGTGCTGAACAGACGAGGTGTTATGGGGATAATGTTTCTCAGATGTTTGGTATAGTGTGGATGCACAAAGCTAGTGAACAGAGAATGCATTGTAAGGATACACTGTTGCACAGACGTCTCAGTGTATCATGGAGACAGTGTTGAACCGGAGTGTTGCGGAGATACAGTGTTGCACAGAGAGAGTGTTGCGGAGATACGGTGTTGAACAGGCGCGGGGTGTTGTGGAGGTACTGTATTGAACAGACGGAGTTTTGTAGAGATAAGGTGTTGCATAGACGTGGAGTGCTGTGGAGGTACTGTGTTGAACAGACGGAGTGTTGTGGAGATAAGGTGTTGCACAGACGGAGTGTTGTGAAGATAAGGTGTTGCACAGACACTGGGTGTGTTCCGGAAACACGCACTACGTTACTCACTCCAGGTCTGGAGAAACACACGTGCTGTTGAGGGTCAACACAGTGGGTGGGTGTTCAAAGGACCGTGTGTCGGGTGGGGAACTCCACTTTACCAGGGATAGCTTTGAGAGTGGGAGGAGGAGGAGGAGGGTTGGTTGTGGTGGTGGTGCCGGTGCTGAGCCAGACGCGGTACCAAGCTAGAGAGAGAGAGAGAGAGAGAGAGAGAGAGGAGAGAGAGGGAGAGAGAGAGAAGAGAGAGAGAGAGAGAGAGAGAATAAAAACACGGGCTGATCGGGCACTTAACAGGAAATTCTCGTTTCCGTTTGTGCATTCCACAGCCGAAGACGATCACATGGAAGAGGACGAGGACGATCGTGAATGCCAAAGGGTGATGAGAAAAAGAAGAGAGAGAGAGAGAGAGAGAGAGAGAGAGAGAGAGAGAGAGAGAGAGAGAGAGAGAGAGAGAGGCAGTAACGGAGAGAGAAAGTGAAGACTTAAAGATGAGAGAGATTGAGTACAGGAGGTGGAGGTAGGAGATGGGGTGGAGAATGGGGGGAGGTAGGACGAGAGAAGGGGGTAAAATGCAAGGAGGAATAGGGTTAATAGGTGATATGGGAAGGAGTGGAGTGAAAGAGAAAGAGTAGGAGGATAGGGCGGGAAGATGGGAAGGAGATGAAGAGAATGAGGTATGAGGAAGAGAGGTAGATGGGTAGTGAGTAAGAGATACGGAGGAGGATCCTCAGAGAGTGGAGATAAGGAAGAATGAGGAAGGAAGAGTTGGAGGTGAGTGAGAAAGGTGAGAAGAGGAACATGATGTGAGAGGTGTGGATGAGAGGGATGTTCTGTGAGAGGAGGGAGAGAATCTAGAAGTAAGAAAAGGAGGAGGAGAGTGTAGGTGGAGTGGAGGAAGATGAGAGGGGAGTAAGGCAAGATAGCTAGGAGGAAGATCAGAGATGATGATGATGGTTGGAAGGAGGAGGAGGAAGGGGAGGGAGATCAGAGATGGTGATGGGGAGGAGAAGGAGAAGGAGGAAGATATGAAGAGATGGTAAGGGATGGATGAGAATCAAGGATTAGTAGGAGGGCAGCGTGAGAAATAGGGAGGAAGGTGGGAACTGGTGGGAGAAGGGGGAGGGTTGGAGCAGGAGCCAGCGGTCGTGCTCACCACCTGTCCTCTTTGAGACGGGAAGGAACAGCTGGCCCGGGACGATTGGTTGTGGGTGTGGGGACGGGGGAGACCATGAGGCCAAATGCGAGGAGGAGGAGGAGGAGGAGGAGGAAGAGGAGTCGTAACGGGTGTGAGGAAGGAGGGAGCATGGAAAGGAGGAGGAGAAGCATGTTGGAGGAGACCAGTGATGCACGAGAGAGCATGAGGTGTGTGAGGAACGCTGCTTAATGTAGGGGAGGAGACCAGTGACGCATGAGGAGTATGAGGAACACTGGATAATGTAGGGGGGGGAAACCAGTGGTGCATGAGGTGTATGAGGAACACCTGTTGATGTGGGAGAAACCAGTGACGCATGAGGTGTGTGAGGAGGAACATGGGTTAATGTAGAGAAGATCATTTATGAAAAGAGAGCACGAGAAGTATGAGGGAAGGCTAGTTCGCAAAACTGTCTCAGAGAGAGAGAGAGAGAGAGAGAGAGAGAGAGAGAGAGAGAGAGAGAGAGCAACTGCCTTAGAAGCCTTTGCAAGACAGTGCATTATGACTTCAAGAGGCTTTGGCGTAACCAAAGCAAAAAGCAGCGAGAGATAGAGTCTTCTCGCCTGAGAAGACAAGGTGTTGCCTGTAAGGGTTGGAAGCAGAATGATCGAGTTGAATGAGTGGTTGTGGGTAGGAGAAGCCCCGAGCAGATGAGAGAGCCACACCATCTGCTGTGAGGAGATGCATGGCCCAGTGGGTGGTGTGGTAAGGGCAGTGACAGTATGTATGGGGAGAGTACATCATGTCAGCCCCAGCAGAAGATGGACAGAGTAAACAGTGTCAGCCCCAGCAGAGGATGGACAGAGTACACAGTGTCAGCCCCAGCAGGGGATGGACAGAGTACACAGTGTCAGCCCGCGGAAGATAGACAGAGTACGCCGTGTCAGCTCGTATCTTGATAAGACAAATATGTAGGGACTTCCGGGCTGTTGTGCAGTTGTCCTGTGGGAGTGTGAACAAGGAGAGGGGAAGGAAGGGAGGGGTGAGAAGAGGAGGAGGAGGAGGAGAGAGACACGGAAGCGGCGTGTACTGTATATATATATATATATATATATATATATATATATATATATATATATATATATATATATATATATTGTATATTTCTTGGCTTCTCGTGATATATCTTAACGTAGAGCCATTGCGAAACCTTCGGTAGGAAAGATGGAGTATTAAAGGTCCCGAAGCAGCTGCTGCTTCAAGGAGAACACCTACAGAGGTCTGGATGATGCAGGTGTTAGCGAGAGGAAAGGGTCGGTATGGTAAATTCAGACAGGTGCCCTGCCAGATTGTGGGAAGGGTGGGGGTCATGTTCTAGGGGAAAGGAGAAGGTGTTGAGGCGAGGGAAGGGGCTGGTGGTGTGTAGGTGGTAGAAAAAGGATGGGGGAAGGGAAAGGAAGGGGTTAGGAGGAGAGAGGTGTGGAGGAAGGGTTGTGACTGAGGTTGGGGATTGTGACGGGCGAGGTAAGAAAGAGGAGAGTGGGGGGTGGACTGTGAGTACGTGGTGTGGGTTGAGGGATGAGGAAGAGTGAAGAGGAAGGGAAAATGTGAGGATGGCTGGAGGGAGGGAGCCATAACAAGGCAGCATGGGGTAAACAATGTTATCCCCTGGGGGTCAGGAGTTACCAAACCCCATGTTTGACCTGTCCAGCTTCACCCTGTGTGACATGACACTTCAGGTGGGTGGCTGTAGACGTGATCTGTGTGTGGTGTGGTGAAGCAGTCCTCTCGAGTGAAGGCAGTTAGTTACATGGGTTAAAAAGGAGTGAAACGTGATAGCCACTGAAATGCTGGATCACTGCGCCACTAACCCTTTTGATAACCCAGGCAGGTAGTACAGGACGAGAACCTCCTGCCCGACACACACACACACACACACACACACACACACACACACACACACACACACACACACACAGCTCAGCATTCCGCCTGCATGACTCCAGGAGTATGTAACATTTCATGAGAGATCACAGTATCATCAGGTAATGGAGAGTTGATTGAGGAATGTAGGATTAAAGGAAGGTGATGTAGATGCCCATGTGGTGACGTATTTAGCTAGATGTGTTGTGGGTTTTGCTGAGGGAGTTAGGGAAAGAGAGAGGCTGTGAGGGACATGATGACGGGGGCTGTGTTGGATGCAAGGTGACCCATCAGGTGGTGAGGCAGGTGGTGGTCAAGGCCATTAAAGGCTGGAGACGTTGCCCTGGTCTTCCTCCTCCTCCCCCCCCCCCCCCGCCAGCCGCCCCTACCTACCCACCCACCCACCCCCGCAGCCCACCGTCCTAACCTCTCTTACCCTCTCCTCCTCCCCTCCCACCATGCCGTTTCCTCCCGTGGGTTCCCACAATTTTAAGCAACATATCCTTGGCTGTTTTCCCACACCTGCGGCCCCGCCCTGTGTACTACCCGCCCTCGCCCGCCACCTGGTCTCGCGCTTCCCCTGTCACAACGCCACCCACTGTCGTCCGCAGCTACACACTGCCGCCCCCTGCCGCACACTGCTGCCCTCTGCTGCACACCGTGCAAACTGCTACCCACTGCCGCCCTCTGCTATCCACTGCTGCCCCATCCGTGCGTTGCATCTTAACTCTCGTCGTTAATTCACAATGACATCCACTGTTAATATGACTGCCGTCTCCACTGGGGAAATAGGGAAGGATGTGGGCCTGTGCCTCCCACTGTCACCCACTACTGGACCACTGGTGACCCAGTGGAGTCTAGTACTTCCCCGTGTTGCCCACAGTCGTGCACTGACACTGTCTGCTGCCCCACTACCCTCACATGGCGTCTGCTGCCCCACTACCCTCACATGGCGTCTGCTGCCCCACTACCCTCACATGGCGTCTGCTGCCCCACTACCCTCACATGGCGTTTGCTGCCCCACTACCCTGACATGGCGTGTGGTCCTCCACTACCCTCACATGGCGTCTGCTGCCCCACTACCCTCACATGGCGTCTGCTGCCCCACTACCCTCACATGGCGTCTGCTGCCCCACTACCCTCACATGGCGTCTGGTCCTCCACTACCCTCACATGGCGTCTGCTGCTCAGCCACTGTCCACTTGCTTCATCTTACTGTGTGTTAACGAAGGTGTTGCCCCCTCCAGTCGTCTATCATCCAGCCGCCCACTATACCACCTCCTGCCGGCCAGCATCCACCAGACCACCACCTGCCGCCCACTGACTGACCATCCACTAGACCTCCAACTGCCGCCCAACGCCCATCCACCAGACCACTTCCCGCCATCCACCAATCCAACCACCCACCCTCCATCCACCCATCCACTAACCACCCACCACCCACCCATCAATCCACCACCTGCCGCCCACCACCCACCCATCAATCCACCACCTGCCGCCCACCCACCCACCCACCCACCAGTCCACCACCTGCCGGCAGCCACCCACGAGTCCACCGCCTGGTGGCAGCTGCCTTAAAGGTCCTCAAGGACAATAGTACTACACGCTGTGCCCCGCCACCCCCAGGCCCCGCCCCGAACCGCCCCGCCCCGCCCCCGCCCCACTCCGCCCACACCCTATCCGTTCTCCCTCACCCCCTCCATCCGCTCCCTCTCCTTCATTGTATTTCCGTTTCCTTCAGCCTTGTCTTCTCTTGCCGTCTCCCTCAAGCTTCCCTCTTCTGTGTTCTGAACCCACTTCCTCTCTACTCTGCTACCTTCCTCACTTCTTCCTTCACTTCTTTCCCTTTCCTTCACTTGTGCCCCCTCTTCCTTCCTTCTCCCGTTTCCTCATTTCTTCACCTTATTCCACCTCTCTTTCCTCATCTCTTCCCCTTACCCCCACCTCTCATTTCTCATCACTTCCCCTCGCTCACCCCTCCTTCATCATTTACTTCCCATCACCCGCTTCTCCCTCCCCCTCTGTTCATGCTTCCCCCATCACACATTTGCTGCTTGCTCTCGTGAACCCCTCGTAATTTTGTTTATCCTTCGTTGTTTTTTCCTCCATATTATTCAACCCTCTCACTTCCTCTCTCTAATGGTAATTTCCCCCCCTCTGTTTCTACTCTTCATATCGCTTTTTTCCTCTCTAATTCTTCGTTCCCCTTCTTTCCTCTACAAGTTCTAATTTCGTGTTAATACAGTGTACAGGCAAGTTGAAGAAATGTACACTTTTCTTCCCTCATTTATTGAATGGAATTGAATGTCTCAACGTGTGGTTTTATCATGAGATGTACATCATAGCTGTAATGTACATTTGTACGCTCTTTTTGACGACACGGTGTCGTGTTGTGCTGAATAATTTTCGCTGCATTGATGATGGTGTTAGGGCAACTTTGGATGGTGTTGGGGGAGGATGGGCTTATGGTGTAATAGTGTTATGACGGAAGAGATGGAACAACACTGTGGCACAGCTTATGGTATAGTGACACTGTCTATGAGGAGGCTTGTGTCGATGGTGCGGGAGTTGAAGTGTAGTGTGATGCCTCGAGAGAGGACAGGATAGTGAAGTATATTGACTGATCTGCGGCACTGTAGCTAGGTGGAGGTGATGATGGTGTAGCTGTAAGCAGTGCAGGGGGATGGGGCATAGTGTGTGTGTGTGTGTGTGTGTGTGTGTGTGTGTGTGTGTGTGTGTGTGATAAGAGTACATTTACCCAGTGGTAAATCACTGAGTTACGTGTGGTGACAGATCTCTGAGACACCAGCAGCCAGTAGAGGAATGAGGTGATGGTGGGTGCACATCTGTTGATGGGAGGAGGAGGAGGAGGACGAAGTATGGTGTGATGATGGAAGAGCTCAGCACAATACAGAGAGAGAGAGAGAGAGAGAGAGAGAGAGAGAGAGAGAGAGAGAGAGAGAGAGAGAGAGAGAGATTATGTGCGAGTTTTGTTCTCCATCATCTGTCGGGCACAGGGCCCCGAAGTTTTCCATCATCTGTAGCGCACAGGGCCTCGAAGTCAAGCTGCATCATGGGGCAGGGTGTTGTTGGAGGGTTGCCCCGGAGTGCCGCGAGCCCCGCCAGCGGGGGCAATTAGCCACAACACAATATTGATAACACTGAGTTAGGTAGATAGGAAGCTGATCGGCGGACAGGATGTGATAACAGGGGCAACATCCGTGGTGGGTGGAGCGGCCGGGTGGTGCGCGTGGCGGGTGAGGAGGTGGATGGTGCACGTGGCGGGTGAGGAGGTGGATGGTGAGCGTAGCGGGTGAGGAGGTGGGTGGTGCGCGTGGCGGGTGAGGAGGTGGATGGTGCACGCGGCGGGTGAGGAGGTGGGTGGTGCACGCGGCGGGTGAGGAGGTGGGTGGTGCACGTGGCGGGTGAGGAGGTGGGTGGTGAGCGTGGCGGGTGAGGAGGTGGGTGGTGCACGCGGCGGGTGAGGAGGTGGGTTTGTGCGCGTGGTGGGTGGAGTCGCCGGGTGGTGCACGTGTTGGGTGAGGTGTTGGGCGCTTCACGTGGTGGGTGAGGGGAGCCGCCTTTCGTGTAGTCGTCACCCTTGTGTGGTCGTCTCCTATACAGTGAACGACGACTTTCTTAAAACCCTTGAACACGACGGCACGACCCCTCAGGGTCGCAGCGTCGTGCTCAAGGGTCGTACCATCTTGTTCAAGATTCGCACCGTCGTGTTCAACGGTCACACCGTCGTGCTCATTGTTCGTACCGTCGTGTTCAAGGGTCGCAACATCGAGCTCAAGGTTCGAACCTTCGTGTTCCAGGGTCGTAACGTCTTGCCTACAGGTCGTACCTTTGTGTTGTTGAAAGTAACAAACATCCAATGCCGCCAATACTGTTAGTGTCTGGCAACGGAGGAATCCACATTCAGTGACATTTCTCACCGACGGAACACATTCCTTACCTTCAACACTGAGTGTACTAAAGCGTTACCCATCCGTCTCTGGTCTCCGCCTCTTCTGATACAACCGTGCGGCGTCCACCTTCCACTAATTGGCCCTCAGGGATGCTGCGTCAGGGAAGATGAACCGTAGATGACTCTCGATAACGCCGACGCCCCCCGCCGCTCCCCCGACAGGTGATGAGACTACCCATGAAGGACACCCTACCATTTGCAGATTGCCTGAGCTTGGCTTAGCGACAGGCCAGGGTTGGATTTAACTAAAGGCCTGTGTATTTGTGTACCAAAGCGCCGCGTATGCATGCTAGAGGGTCGGGTGTGCATGCGTAAGTGGCGTTCTCATGGTACGGGCAAGTCCGGGGTATCTTAGCATTGCAGATGTGAGGGGAGGGTGCGTGGATTCAGCCTGCCACCCACACCTGCTGACCTCTATTTCCTCACACAGATGTGAGGGGGCCCCTCCACTAACACCACCCACACCCTTGGGCTTCACCTACATATGCAATGTTTATACCCACGACAAAGATGACAGACACATTGCAGTCGGGGTAGAGGATCTGTCCTCTCTCCTCCCTGTCCATGTGTCTATCTTTCACAAAGTCACAGTGTCCGGTTACCAGCAGAACTCAGAGGACATTAATTTCATTCATTTGGGTGTCCTATGGCCGTTCTGTCACTGCCTTATCTACAGCTGATACATATATATACTAATAGCCTCATATCATTCTAGCATAGCTGTGGATTTTGCTCTTAACCGCACCCAGGCTAGCGAGCAATTGATATACTCTTAGAACTCGTTGTATGAACTGCATTGCTGATGCGTTTATGATTTTTCTTGTTCTTTAGAGATGACCTGAATGAGAGATATACCATGCAGCCTGAATGGGAGATATACCATGCAGCCTGAATGAGAGATATACATAACTTGCATGGCTCGTGTACCGTTCATGAAGACTGGTAGACTTCAGTAGAAAAGAAACTAAGACTGAAATATGAAAAAGGAAATTCAGTATTCCGAAATTTGAAGAAAAAAAAAAACGCTTAAATTTGGCCTAAAAAAAAAGATAATAATAAGATACCGGCATTTTATCTAGTTTTTCTTTGGAACGGTGAATCTCACTGCTGTAAGCGTATGTTGTTTTTTTGTGTGTTCTCTCGTCTCGTTCCCCAGCCGTTCAACCCGAGCAGCTGCGTACGCGTTGCAGCTTCCTCGGGTGATGACGTCTTGCGGAGGTGTGGTGTGGGTGGGTGGGTGGGAGAATGGTGGGTGGCCTGGGGTGGGGAGGCTAACGCCGAGGTTTTGTTCGTTTTCTGTAAATGTGATGTTTCATCAGACCGCAAAATGGAAAAAAAAAGCGAGAAAAAGCGCATTTACTTTTTAGAATAGCATTTGTTTTTGATATGGTATTATGTAGTAAGGAAATGTTGAGACCTTTTGTATATATATATATCCGAATCTCACATCTTGTATGCTATTAGAACGAACCGTGTTATACCTCATTGTAGAACATGGTTGCTTCAAGCTTAGTGGGGCGTCTGGAAATCGAAAGGACGCATGACGCGAGAATTTGATTATATACAACGTAGACGCTTGACACGAAGATTTTATTACACAACGTACTGCAGGTAACCCGGAAATTGATATTGGCAACATTGCAATCACTGTTCAACACAGTTTCTGAATATTGGATCAGTCATTTGGTCCACTTATCGTGGAGCACAACCGCTCATTTCATGCTCACGAAGAGATCAGAATATATATATATATATATATATATATATATATTTTTTTTTTTTTTTTTTCCAAAAGAAGGAACAGAGAGGAGGTCCAGGTGAGGATATTCCCTCAAAGGCCCTGTCCTCTGTTCTTAACGCTACCTCGCTATCGCGGGAAATGGCGAATAGTATGAAAAAAAAAAAAAAAAAATATATATATATATATATATATATATATATATATATATATATATATATATATATATGCCGTCAAGGGTGGCACAACACACCCCTTTTTTTTTTTTAGAAAGGGGTCAAAGGGTAATTATCCAACTTATGTGTGTGCATGTACGTATACATACATCCGTGGCAGCTGTGTTTGTCTTTATAAAGTATACGCCAGATGTAATCTCTATATCTGAACGTAGCAACACTCGTCACATACAACTTGTTATAGTACCGGCCTTAATCTTTATTCATGACGGTAACCGGATGTCTTGGTGGTCGACCTCTTCGCTCTTCCTCCCTCTCTGTCCGTACTCCCTCCTCAGGTACATCTGTGTCGATCACCTCCCGATGATCGATATCAGCCCCTGGTTGTCCATTCACCGTAGCCCCGGATGACTATATATATATATATGGACTGAAAGATGTAGAGAAAGATAATGAATTGAGAAATAGCGGCTGATTTTAGAATGGCATCAGCAGCAGCGTCTCTCTCTCTCTCTCTCTCTCTCTCTCTCTCTCTCTCTCTCTCTCTCTGCGACGCGTGGGTCGCCGCACTCAGGATGGAGGAGGAGCAGCAGTGGCGGCAGGTGGAAGCCGATCGGGCAGGAGCAGGAGGGAGTCGTGTGGCTGACGCGTGGGTCGAGTCTCGTCCTCAGGATGCTGAACACCTGCCAAACACACACACACACACACACACACACACACACACGTCTTGAGAAAATCTTGGACTCACGTATGGGCAACACTCAGACCGTTCCAGCCCCTCTCCTCCTTCCTCATCTCAACCGAGCCATTGGACGCCTTTAAGACATCTAGTTCACGTCACACGGACATCAGTCTCTTCCCGTCCATGAGTCTAGTCCTTGATGAAGACATGACCCGAGTGCAAGTAGCTGAGGGAAAACAGGTGGTCGAAGACTTGCTCTAACGACGCTCGGCCGAAGAACGGCAGATGGATCTTCGAATCGTTTCCGGTTCCCGGGAACAAAGACTCACATACACCAGATGGAACCTTCGCTTCGCCTCAATTTATTTTCGGGTTTCCTTGAGGCGGCATGAATAAGAGGTCTTAACCCTTTGTCTGCTATGTGGGCTTCCTGCTGACTAACTGGCTGGCTGGTTGGCTGGCCCGCGTCACCACACGGAACGAGGTCAACAGCACTGTGAGGTTGCTTCGTGGTCCTTGGTTGGGTCATTCACACAGTAACCTTTCGTTCTGTTGACCTGATTACTCAGTCGCCCCTTTCGTTACCCATTGACTCTTACAGATACTATTCTGTCGTCTATCTATCTCGACACCTACTAGTGTATCTACACCCGCTTATCGGTTTGTCCATCCGTCCGTGCATCAATCTGTACACCTTCATTCGTTTTCAGTATCATACTAAGAATGGTACACCGAATTATGATGACATGTGTGCCAAGCACTTGATAAGTACAAACTGTTGAGAACCTGTCCCCCACTGGTGGACTGGGGGTTGTTAACAGGCGTGCGCTCGTGGTAATGATGGATGTGTGCGAGGAACACACTTGAGGAACAAGGTCTCGCACGGGCCGGGGGGAGAGCAGCCAGCACCCGAAATTACTGGGCGTCTGGAAGAGGCCGACACGCACAAAGCCACGCCCGCCTCGGAGTCATTAGTACTCGCGACGTGGTCACGTTTTTCTGGCGGTCACCCAATAGCGTACTCCGAACAGGGGTTAAGGCGTGCGTACATACACGCGAGGGCAAGAAACTACTATAGCAGGATAAGGAAGGAGGAAAGGGTTTATTGCGGACAAGGCTGAGATAATGAAATACTTTTACGTAAATTCACTGAGTAAGTTGTCAGTTAAAGAGGAGCTAATCAGGCTATGGGACTCATTCAGAGGGAAGAGTTGTAGAGGATGATGCAAGAATATAGGACGAACTACACGACGGCTTCGAAAGTATTTTTCCTGTGGAAGACGCTATATCCTCGACACCAGTGGGATGGAATGAGGAGAAGGACTCGGAGGGGCAATGAAAGATCTTCAGAAGATGTGAACAGGACAGTACAGGGTCTTCAACCCTACTCATGGCCTTGATGAAATTTCTACATCTGTGCTGAAGGTGAGTACTGATGCACTTGATAAACCACTTAAATTACTGTTTAAGAATGTCGCTGGAGAAAGGCAGAGTGCCAAGAGAATGGAAAAGGGGGGCGAACGCCATATCTGTGTTTAAGAACGGAGACCAAGAAGAGGTGCTGAACTACAGAGCTGGGGCCTTAGATTTGCTCATTATGGGATAGAGAAGAGTAAGGGGAGACCTGATCACAACGCTTCAAGTTTTTAAACTATCTTGATGACGTAGACAGCGAACAAAAGATGTAGAAGAGATCATGCATAACAGACGTTTTGGACGTCTGTGATAAGAGTTAACTACGGCTTAGAAGAAAAAGAAAGAAAGAAGGATGAGTGTGCTATGTTTTCTTTTGATCTGCCAGGAGTACATACATAGGTGAGGTTACCAACTAGAGGACAGTCATAGTAACTTGAATTCCTGATCTCTGTGTATATTGAGACAGGATGGTAAAGCTGAAGAGAGAGCATTTGATGCTGTCCTCCAGAGAAGGTTTGGTAAAACGCAACAGAGACTGAATTTGTAGGGAAGGCATGAGGGGAGTAACACCGTCGGCGAAGAGAGTTTCTTAAGGTGTTAGAAAACGGAGGACGGAGTTCCCTTTTCAGTCCGTGTTAAGGTGGCGTCCCGCAGAGTGTACTCTTAGAACCACCGCTGTTCCTGATATATGTAAATGACTTGCCAGGACACGAATCGTACCTGAATATATTTCTGGATGGTACTAAGATATATCAGGGAAGTTGGGAGGGTTCAGAATTGCTAAAAACCTTCAAGGGACATGTAGACGGGGCAAGTGAGGATCAGCCTCGACCAAAATGCCAGGTGATGAAGATGGTACACACTGAATGAGGCCACTCTACATAGACCAAACATCTCACAGGGAACAAAAGAAGATTGTGTAGTTGCTATTTGTATGTAACCGGGCGAGAGTTGCACACACACACACACACACACACACACACGCCCATCTCTCGCTCTATCTCTCTGTCTCTCACTCATTCTTGTGGTCAGAGTATTATTATACATACATTAAACTGAGAGACAAAAAAGACAAAAAAAAAGAGGAAAGCGTCTGGTCATTAAGAGAGCATTCCACCCCAGTGAGGCCAAACATTTGACCTCAAGGTGGGTCATATACACACCAGCTCACGCAGAGCTATTTATACATACCAGCCCATTAGCATACATATAGGCCCTCACGCCCATAAAGTCCAGGCGGGTAGGGCGGAGCGGAGTGGGTTGTTGGAGGGGCGTGGCCACGGGCCGGGGCCGCAGATGGACACCGTGTGGTGTGGCCAGAGATTTATGGGTCGAGGCTCCATGCACCGCCCGCCGCTAGGCCAGCCAACCATCAGAGGCTTGGCCCAGTGACCAAGTTCGAAGTTGACGCCCTTGGACCCCGCCATCTATCCCTCCCTACTGCCCTCTCCACCCGGATCTCGCAAGGCCCTCCCCTAACTAGCAAGATTTAAAGTCATTATCTTCTCTTTACCCCTCTTACTTACATTGCTTGTTCCGATGGACGGAATTCGCGTGCTATAAACGTCTTCTGTGACCTAATCCTACATTTTGTTACTGAGATTATCGGTTCATGACACGTTAGTATTTATCATCGTCATGAAAGTAGTTAACACGGTGTTGAATTTTAAGCAGTAGTGGTTACCCGTATGTCCTTTATAGTGTCCACAGTGTCCCACGCTGTCATTTCTAATGTCTCCCTCAGTCTGAGGTGTGTACGAACACTAGCGGTAATGGGTTTTTGAAGCTGCGAAGTATCCGTGAGCTGCTGGCATGTGTCAGCAAGTAGTTAAGGCTACTGTCCCTAGTAATCAATAACGGGATATGTTATTAGATGTAACAGGACGATAAATCAGACCGACCCAATTGATAAATCTGACACTAATACATATTTTAGATTTGGTTTTACTTTATTTTGGTAATATGGGTGCGACCTGCAAAAAATACGACCAGGCCAATTTCAACCAAACCAAATGATATTGGTGTATTTCCCCGTGACTTTGAGTTTCTAGGTATCACTTTTAAACTTTCTTACCTTAGCTGAGTTTCTAGGCATCAGTTTTGAAGTTTCCTATCTGAATTCCTTGATATCTGCTCTTAGTTTACCTCTCGTCTTTTGAATATTTAATAGGTTCCAATCTTATTCCGTAGAAAGACTTAGGGTTTTGAAACCCCAGACGGACCCATACTTCGACAGATCGTATATTCTGCTATTCAGCGACGCATCGTAATGTAGTTGGGGTTAAGAGGAAAGGGATGCAGACTTGAAATACGGGCGGCAGGGGTGTCAAGTGTATTACAGAACATTATCAAGTGTGGAATGACAGATCAGAGTGTAGGGGGACCATGGATTACGTTGGGTTATGGGAGTTTATAATGTATTATGTAGGAGTCTATTGTGCCAATATTTATTCGTTGCGGCGAGAAGAGAAGAGGGAAGTGTAGTGAAAGGATGAAGCTCGGACGGGTGTAGGGGGTGCACGTTTGTAATGAAGATGAGGAGACAGGCATTGGGTGTAAATGCTGTTAGTTTGCGATGAGTATGGGATGGTATGATGCAGGTATATATCACATGCATGGCCAGGGTGCAGAAGTGAGAGTTGGGTCTGTAAGGCAGTCATGACTCGTGGGTAGTGAGATTAGAGATGGGGTTGTGGAGAGATTCCTGTGGAAGTCATACGTTAGGCTACCCATGGCCTCTGGAGTAGGAGGAGGAGCTAGACGGAGGAGGCAGTAGAGGGGGGTTTTGGTAGATATACACATTGGAGGAGGAGGAGGTTTAGGGCAAAGAGTGAGGATGTAAGTGGACACCATGACAAGGCTGGCCACGTATCCCTGACACTTGGGTTCAGTACATATTTGAGTCCGCGGATTCCACAGGAAAGACTAAATACCTGCCTGTGTGTTCTCTTCCTTCAAGTACACACCTGCTTTCGCTCTGAGTAAGTGTGGTGTGTTTGTATGTGTTTAGATAATTACTCATTCGTAATTACCTGTTTGTGGGGTGTGGGAAGGAAGTTTTACGTTGTTCCTGGGTCCCCATCTATTAACTTCACATTTTCTGTCATACGAGCTTCTTATTTTTCCTCCACTTTTAACAGGAAATATATACAAGGTTAAGTGAGAGACAGGGCAACACGTGTGTACAACCCTCCCTCTCCTTCCCTCTCTCTCTCTCTCGCCGTAACGCACGGATGATGTGAGGAAGCCCACGATACGGGAGGAGTTGATGGTCTGTGACAGAGTTACCTGCCGGAGGACAATACCCTCAATTCCTCGGCCTTATGGACTGAGACAGGATGATAAACCGGAAGGCTCCTCCTCCGCCCACACCTCACCCCCTCCGGCGCCTCAGCCAGCAGGAGAATAGCCACGAACGCCGTGTGATACAAAGATTGAATTTAATGACAAGGAAATTTCATAGGAAAAGATGAATGAGGAGGGGGGTGGCGGGGGAAAGACTTAATTACAGCCATCGGATATTCTGAAGGAAGAAGGGCTTAAGCGTCCGTCTTCTCGATAAAAAAGAAGAAAAAAATTGTGGATTTTATTATTTTCATCAGATGCGTCGTGGATTTTTAGTATCACCTTCGTTGATGATAATGTTATGGAAGTGTTAATTGTCAATCGTAAATGTATTGATTTAGGCTTGATTTCAGACGATACCTGATGGTGGAGGAGAAAAATAAATTTTTGTGTTGTGTATCCTTAAGAAACTTCTTTAATTGCCACGTTTGTATTACATCTCCTCCTTCACTTACATTGACTTCAAATTATTTTCTTAGTCGAGGTGAAAAAGATAATCGTGAGTTATGTCATGGAAATTATCGATTATTTTGACGAATACTGTTTGAAATTCTCCGGGTCTGTATGTGGATATTCAATTTTTATAAGAGATAATTATTTTTGGTCTGAGTCTTTCTTTTAAAGTTCGTGCTACAGTTGGTCTTGGTGTTCGTTTATCTTTAATATTTTTAGCTTTTTTTTTCATCTTAAAGTTTGGTGACCAGACGTGAGTGACGTGTTGTGTGAATGTGGTAGTCAGACTAGGCCGTTGTTTTAAAGAGCAAGTGATGTGACCTTCGTTTTCTGTGATTTGATTGTGTACCTAACAAATTTTTTTTTTCTTGGTGTAGCTTTGTTTTATTGTGGCTTTTCTTCTTTTACGTCTGAATATATATAACATCCTTTATTTATTCCATATGCCTGTGGTCAGTATAACTTATCGTAAATTGTTTTTTATTCTGTTTCTTTAACTTTTCATTCCATCTTTTGTGTCTTGTAGTCATCCATCTTCGCATATCTCTCTGTGGTTATGCTTTATCTTCCTAAGAACATTATCACTCAAGAAAGTATGTTATAATTGTACATTTACATTACATTATTTCCAAGTGAATGTACATCTGAATGACTTCCATGCGCCACTGTGTACGTGGAGGATTCCCTGCGCCATTGTGTACGTGAGGGCTTCCTTGCGCCTCTGTGTACTTGGAGGCTTCCCTGCGTCACTGTGTAGTTCGAGGCTTCCCTGCGCCACTGTTTACATGGAGGCTTCCTGCGCCACTGTGTACATGGAGGCTCCCCTGCGCCACTGTGTACGTGGAGGCTTCCAAGCGTCAGTGATGGTGTAGGTGTCCCTGCATCATCAGTGTGTAGGTAGAGACTTTAACGTGATGATATGCAGGTAGGAGGTGTAGGCGAGTGTGAGCGGGTGTGTGTGTATGTGTGTGTGTACACAGAGCCTAGCATGGTGAAGATGGTTGTCGACCTTGGCACCAGCTGCCGAGCGTGGGAGCAGGTGGGGACAGGTGGATCTCGAGCCACCAACGCCACTACCACCACCACCTGCCTGGCATCACATCTGCTCTGTTCCCAAGGTTATTAAAGCACCCGCCTGTTGTACCTCTTTTTTTTCTTTGTGCGCAAGACTCAGCATTGATTGGATATTCTATCATTGTTCTTGGCTTTGATTGTTTTCAAGGAATTTGATTTTACTTCCAGGGGTATATATATATGATATATTCCTATGAGTCCACGGGTATACATGTGATTCTCTTGGACAATTACATGTTTACCAAATGGCGTCCTGGCTACGTCTCTTCGTTGTATATCAACTGACTGTTATATTTCTCTCTTGTGTCTCCCCCGATGATGTGATTATTACACGAAAGTGCACTTGGGAACTTATCGTGTTTCATTTTCCCCGTGGACTCGTAGGAATATACTCGATCACGCGCAAAATTGTGATCCTTTCCAACACACACACACACGTATGTATATATATATATATATATATATATATATATATATATATATATATATATATATATATATATATATTGATGGGCAGTGTGTGTATGTGTGTGTGTGTTTGTAGATGTACGTATTTGTACAGTGCAAGA
This sequence comes from Panulirus ornatus, assembly GCF_036320965.1. Lineage (NCBI taxonomy): Eukaryota > Metazoa > Arthropoda > Malacostraca > Decapoda > Palinuridae > Panulirus > Panulirus ornatus. The sequence continues at coordinate 24,541,636 of NC_092266.1, read as the reverse complement.
AGAGTGTGGATGAGAATTATTATTATCAGGCCATGAGGGAATGTGTAACGATTGGTTGTCACATGTTTATGATGCAATCTGAATAGGGGAATACCAAGTGTCCACAACGGAATAAATAGCGATTGGTGGATGGATGTGGAGGTGGATTTCTTGTTCAGTCAGTCCTCAACCTTCGTTTGTTCCTTCAGCACGGGAAAATATGAATATTTTTACCTTTTATTTTTTACATTGAGGACACGTATGGCAGGAATGAATAGTAAAAGGATCTGGGACCATCGCCACGCAGATTACAGCAGATCAACGGTATTCAATCTTTTATGGACCAGTGGACAAATATCATGTTAGGGAATCTATACAATTCTTTACTTGTGTGTGTGTGGACAAGCCGATAAAACCTCCCTTGATTTACTCAGGTGGTGTCGATCGTGAGTGAGGAACTTGTATCGTGGATTTCAAGATCGACTTTCGTCCTGATTTAGAACCGGGAGCCAAATTCTCGACTGTAGAGGAAGACAGCGTAGTTGCCATCTTCGTCGTGCATGAGAGATCGAGCATAACCTTCCTTTATCCCAAGGTGTTCTTCGGGGTCTCTCGTTCCTCGGGCGGGGGACGTCGTGTCTTCGTCTATCCTTTACTCGTGTGAGGATGGGGGATGGGCCTGGAGAGGCACGGCGTCCCCTGGAGCAGTCAAGGAGGGGAGGAATAGATGTTTTCTATGTTGATGGAAGTTAGATTGGGATTGTAACTTTTTCTCACCCACTGCACGAACGAGGCATTGTGTACGGGAGGCCACTGAAAATAAGGGGAGTAAGCAAAATGTCCCTTCCGGCCATTCAATATGGCATGGAAGCGAGGGAGGTACACTGCATGATCTGCATCATTGCACAAGGGAGGTTCCCAGGGAGGGTGTTGGGGTTACATGAATTGCCAAAGCACCACCGCAGGTTGAAGCCCTAGATGGTGCAAAACGAAGCCTGGAGAAGCGAGACATCTCTGGCTTGATACAGTCTTGCACCATGTATTCATGATTGTTTCCATCCCATTTAGAAATAGTTACTGGGCGAAAATAATAGGTAATGAAGTGTCTAATGTTCTATTTTCAATAAGTGAAATTGTGAGAGTACTTGATTGGATTGTGTATTGTGGTAGAATATAATTATTGACCCTCTCTCCTCTTCGCTGGGGCGTTGGTCCTCCTCCTCCTCCTCCTCATTTCTAGTCCTTGAGAACTGGCTACGTTGCCCATGGGGTGGCGCGTGAGAGGCAACAGTCCTTAAGAGACCAGTGCAGGTAGCAGTAGTCAGGAGTACCTCTGTATTGTTCATTCTCCATCCTACTTATCAGATGAGACAGATTACAAACTCTTTCTCTACGCCCCGTCTCGGGACAGCTGCCAGACCTGTTCTTTATCGAGAAATCCATTTTGTAGCAGTTTTTTTTCTTCTTTTTACAACGGAATCTTAACCTCCCGAGACTCCCACCGCATAAGTGGTATATTAGAGGAATAAAGAGGCGATGGGAGAGTGAACGTGGTGCATGCCATTCCATTAATACCCCCCATCAAGAGTTCATCTGGACGGTTACCAAGGGAGACACAATAGTGGAGATGCATCCCAGGCATCGCTGTGTTCCACTGTCTCATCATCTGATCGTAGTCTTTGGCGATGCACAGAAAAGCCACATACGTAGCGATCGAACATTTCAATGTGAGTAAACTCTAGGGGTACATTATAGATCTCGAATGCTATTACAGTACTACAGACGTCATTTCATTGTGTACATTGCTTCATTTTTCGTATTGATAATGCCACTTGGACATGTGATATATTAGGGGAAAAGAAACTTGAAGATTTGATAAGCATTGTGGCAGGGGTGTAGTAATCTTAGATCTGCAGTGACGTAGTGTTGATCCAGCTGTTTAAACTAGTAATGATTATTAGATAGTCTAGTAGAATACCTTTCGTTATGTATTGATATTTTCCAGACAGCTGGTTCTAAGATGTTCAATATTACAGTCCTCACGAGTGTCCTATTAGGTTGAATTTGGCGTCAACACCTTCATTTACGGGATGGTTGCAGTACACAAGGGCTGACTTAAGACCTCCTTGTCATCTCCTTTTGCTCCACCGCTCACAGGATGAGCACAGGGTGTACCATAAGCTTGCCTGGGACGCCGGCACAAATCATAAGGACATTACCTTGGTACAGAACTTCTCATTGTTATGTAGTTATATTGTCAATGGTACTACTACACTGCTTTCCTGGAAGATGATTCTGTGTCTATTGGGAGACAATGAGACCCCTCGCTGCTCTCTTCCTGGCCGTATTTACGAGTCCTAACGGCAGCCACGGAGTCGTCGTCCTCACACGTGACGAATATTACGTAAATACCGTAATTTTCATCTCTTTGATTCGCGGCCGTTGTCAGCGTTGCTGAGCCCCTCCGGAGGAGAGATTAGCCAAAAGGTTATCAATCGCCTTTATCAGGAGGGAATTTCCTTGAAACTTCGCCAAGGTCGGTCAGTCTCTCTCTCTCTCTCTCTCTCTCTCTCTCTCTCTCTCTCTCTCTCTCTCTCTCTCTCTCTCTCTCTCTCTCTCTCTCTCTTTTCTTGGAGTCCTGTTTCGTGAATTGATTGTTTGCGAATTATTACTGTCGTTACCTTTACGTTCGTCCGCGAGTCGTCATCACGAAGATGCATTTTTTTACTCGTGGAATAGAAAACGGGTCAGCCACCTCCTCAGACGCGGACCATCGCGCGCCATGCCTTCCTTGAGGCAGTACCTACCCCAACCCATCCCCCACACCCCCTAAAAGAAAGTCTTGAATAGTAATTGTTTTCTTTTAAGACCGGCGCGCCATTGACTAGGGGAGGAGAGGACAGCTGGGCATGTGTTAAGGTGGAGCAGGAGGGGTAACATCTGGAGGCAGCCAAGGGTCTGGAAGCTGGCTGGTCGGCTGGTCCTCAACCTTAGAAACAAAAGATCAGATGTTCGATGTTTTTGTGTGGGCGCAGCTGGTGGAGGTGACGCTGCTGCCGCCACATCTTGAGGCGTTCGCCACGGGACCCCGGGAGAGTGTGGGGTGTCCGCGGGCCTGTGGCCTGCCAGGGCCCTTGGGGGTGGGAGGGAGGGAGAAGGGTGGCGGACGAGGAGGAGGAGGGAGGTGGTGGAGAAGGAGAGGAACTGGTGAAGGACGCGGGGTGAGATATTGTTTTGAGGATGAGGGAAGGATGGCCGTGTGGGACGGAGGGATGGAAGGATGATGATTCAGTGGATTGGGGATTAGGGAAGGATATGTGTTGTAGGGGGGAGGGGGAGACAACCCCATGGAATGGGGGTAAGGAAGGATGATTGTGTGGAACGGGGATAAGGAAGGGACTGGAAGGGAAGGTATGATTATCAAGACCAGTAGGATGGAAGGATAATGAGAGAGAAGGGACAGGGAAGGATGATTGTGGGGAAACGGGATTGGGGATGCGTTGGGAGTGGAGTGGGGAGTAGGAGGAATGGAAGAGATTCAGGTATACGGGGGGAGTGAAGAGAGATTGTGAGATACATGGGGAAAAGTGTGGATGGGGCGAGATTCTGGGAAGATAAAGAGGACCTTTGAAGGGATGGGCGAAAGATAGTGAGGGACGTGGGCAAGACAGTGTGGGAGTTTGGGGATGGTAGTGAGGAGCCAGGGAGAGAGTATTGAGAACGTGGGGGAGAGTCTTCCTCGTCCTCCTCCTCCTCCTCCTCCTCCTCCTCCTCCTCCTCGTCCTCCTCCTCCTCCTGTTTTTCATCATCCTGACGGGGGAGGAAGAGGAATGCCTAATTGACAGTAAGAGGGCGTCTCCATCCTGAAGAAATGTGTGTTCCTCGGAACAGCTCTGAGGAAGGTCACATCACTCGCTAACTCGACATTGTTTTAGAGTGTTGATAAGACAGTGGCATCCTTGTCATGTGAAAGATAGAGTGGCTAGGACGGGGGAGAAAAAGGATCAGGATCCTACGCACTCCTAGTGGGTTCGTTGGTGGTCGTTGGGGAGGATGTGGAGTTAATGTGTTTATTCTATCAGGGGACCCGGACGGAGGCGGGACGACCATTAAACGATGAGCCATAAAAATGTGATAAGGTCAGATGAAGTGGAGGAGCTGTAATGTTCCTTGTGTGTGTGTGTGTGTGTGTGAGAGAGAGAGAGAGAGAGAGAGAGTAAAGACCGCAAGTAGGAAAAAAAGTAAATAAAGGAGGATATGTGTATAGTATGTGTATAGGGTAGGCTAAGAGAGAGAGAGAGAGAGAGAGAGAGAGAGAGAGAGAGAGAGAGAGAGAGAGAGAGAGAGAAAAGCCCGGAAGTAGGAGAAAAAAGTAAATAAAGGAGGATATGTATGTAGTATATGTAGAGAGATGTTAAGAAGAAGAGCAGCCCTGTAACTTAGATGTAACGAGACAAAAAAGAAAATAAATTAGAATTCTTGACTAGAGGTGGTGAATGATGGTTCGATGCATCACTTCAACACTCCGAAGTCGACAGGAGGGTAGTACTTCCCTGGGCGGGTGCTGTCCACAACCTACTGACACGGAGGATGTATGATGGTTCCGGCCATCACTTCCAACACTCCGAGGTCGACAGGAGGGTAGCACTTCCCTGGGCGGGTGCTGTACATACCTGGCGATCATTATCAACAGCTCTCCTTTTCTGTCCTAGTCACAAATCGCCACATCAGTTCCATCACACTTACACGAAAACCTGACAATTCACACAGACACGATAACACTCTCTTTTGTATAATTCATCACAGGAAAAAAAAAAAAAAAAGAAATGATAAAAATCTATCGTTTCAACTGGCCCCACTCCCCTAAACCTGTAATCAGTCATTGTCTACATTTGTCTATCTATGAATCTATCAATGAAAAGCAGCCTCTCTCTCTCTCTCTCTCTCTCTCTCTCTCTCTCTCTCTCTCTCTCTCGGCCTACCCTTTCCTCGTCATAAATGACGCGTTTCCCCCACCGGTTACGACCTGGTCCCTCTTTTTGGGAGAAAGCAGGTTTCCCATTTCCTCGGAAGCTGGCGTATTGTTCTTGTCCTTTTCGCCTTTCCCGTGAGGGCCTGCTCCCGATTAGGACTTTTGTCCATGAATGGAACCTTGGACATAAAAGACAGATAAAACTTTTCCCTGGAACGGTTCCTTCGGGAGGTGGGAGTGGGCGGCATGGGCGGATGGTGGGTGTGGGAGAGGAGTGGGTGGGTGGGTGTCGGATTAGAGCGGTCGGGTGTGGGAGTTTAGGGGTGGATGTGGGAATAGAGTTGGTGGGTGGTGGAGTGGGTGGGTGTGTGAGTGGAGTAGGTGGGTGTGTGAGTGGAGTAGGTGGGTGTGTGAGTGAAGTGGGTGTGGAAATGGAGTGGGTGTAGGTGTAGGAATGGAGTGAGTGTAGGTGTGGGAGTGGAGTGGGTGAGTGTGTGAGTGGAGTAAGTGGGTGTGTGAGTGAAGTGGGTGTGGGAATGGAGTTGGTGTAGGTGTGGGAATGGAGTGGGTGAGGGAGTGGAGTGGGTGAGTGCGGATATGGGTTAGTGTGGTAGTGGTGGTGGTGTGTAGGGAACAGGTTCAGGCCCTGGTGTGGGTGGTGTTCCCAGCGAACATGAACGAATCATCTGTGTCGCATTTGGTTTGTTCAGGATTTGGCTTCGACACAATTCTCTGGAACTGCAGTTGCTGCTGAAAGGGAGAGCAGCCTAGGACTTCAGGTGCCCAGGACACTTTCAGAAGGGAGCCCTGGGGTGAATATGAATGATGTATGTGTGTGTGTGTGTGTGTGTGTGTGTAAAAAGCTTAACCTTACATTTCTTTCATTTGTTGTTAATCGTTGTTCTTTCGGTCTTCTCATCACGTTTTCTTTTATCACGTTTTCTGTTTTTTATCACGTTTTCTTTTTTTATCACGTTTTCTTTCACTTCCTTGTTGACGACTGGTGGCTTCATGTAGTAAGGTTGTGATGTTATGTGTCAAATACTTTTGAGAGCAACTTTTATCATTAGCTTCATTCAGTGAACAGCCAAATGAGATGAAAGATTCATTTTAAGGGCGTTAGTGTCTAGCTGTATTACTGGATCTCCGACATTAAGTGGCCTGTTCGCGGTATGGAGGTGAAGAAAGTGTTAGGCGTAATAGACCGTTCTCGGTCGTCTGAACTTATGAACTTGGTGTGTGTGAAGAAATATATATACTCCTGTGTGTGTTTGGCCTCCAGGTGCAGGTATTTGGAGTGAACTTTTTGAATTACCTTCTTTGTATTGTGTAAAGGCAAAAAAGATGTATATATTTCTGCTGCAGTAATGATAATAATGATAATTATGATAATGATTATAGTAATAATAATAATCATAATGGTATCGTCGAATTGCAAGAATTATTTAACTGATGTTCACTTCGCGTTTATTTGTTGGTATACAGTCTTTGGCGCGTGTTGAACACAAACTCGTGTCTTGCGAACGGATGAGTAGGATTCACCGAAGCAGATCTTCCCATGGTTGTGTGTGTGTTTGTGTGTGTGTGTGTGTTTTGCTTCCGGCTGGCTCGGGTCAGTGCCCTCCTCCTGCAGAGTGCCTGCTTTGGCCCTGTGTTGGGGAGAGTGGCTTGGGGTCGTCCTTCCACAGGAGTCCTTTTGATTATATGCAAGTTGAAGGGAAGGATGGGTGTGGTTTGAGGGCGGCAGCAAAACAGGAGCAGTACTCTTCTTGTCGGGTGCAGGAAGTGGAGGGAGCAGGCAAGGGGACAGGGAGGTTACACGTCCGTTACGTCCAGACACACATACACACACACACGTACAGACTCTCAATGCCTTCTGCTTGGCAGGGCACACAAAAGGGCCCCGTGTGAGAGGGGAGAGAGAGAGAGAGAGAGAGAGAGAGAGAGAGAGAGAGAGAGAGAGAGAGAGAGAGAGAGCAGGCATTATGTCGGGCACAGTACCGGACTGCGAGGTATACCTTTATTGTACTCTGTGGCCAGATTTATGTGGCTATATGTCTAGCTGTACGTGTAGATCCCGGGGCGAGGCCGTCCGGGTACCCACCTCTCCCCTCCATCCCTCTAGCCACCGAACCAGTCATACATAACCTTTACAACTCCAGCGTGATATTGTAATCGTCGACTCTGCCTCTTGTCATGTAGCCTTATCTTCCTGGGAAGTCTTCAGCTGGAGCTAAGCAGCTTGCTCGATGTGTGCAATTGTATTCCACCTTTTTAGGGGGGGGGGGGGTGTGGGGGGTAACATCTGAACGGCCGGATGAAGCCACCAGGAGACCGGTTGGCAGTGAACTTTGTGGCAGGGGTTGAGGAGAGAGAGAGGGATGCCCAGGTGTGGCGGTGAGGCGAGGCAGTCGCCAGCAGGTGAGAATTCCGTCGGGATTTTCACCTCATTGTTGCCATAAGCGACGTGGTGGCAGTGAGGAGCAGCGTCTCCAAGCCACAGCGGTTTAAGCCGGGGTAGAAGAGGAGGAGGAGGGAGAGCTAAAAAAAAAAAAAAGGTGATAATACTCAGCTGGTGATAATGGTAGTGTTGTCATCTGGTGGCAGCTGTCAGACGTTCTTATCTCCTATGGTTGTTTGGTTGGAGGACATCGACGGTGTGTCTTGGGTGGCTGGCGACGGAGCCTGCACCGTGGTGGGGTGTCGGTGCCACTGGGAGTTCCCAGGGGTGACGCTGGGTCTCTGGTGGTCTTTGACCAGCGTCTTGGGTGAGTGAGCGACAGAGCCCGCCCGACTTCGTGTGGATGTCAGAGTGGTTTGAGTGTGGTCGCCAAGGTGGCACCAAGGTCTGTACCACAACCTTCTTCCTCCTCGTCCACCATCTACTCCTCCTCCTCCTCTTTTCTTCCTCCTCCCTCAGCGGGAAGCTTCTCCTGGCATATGTTTACAACATGTTCATAGTTTCCTACGTTAGAGAGTTAGTGCCAGGGACACATGAAGAAGAGACTCATTTGCTCAGATCCACTTTGTTGTTATCACTGAACGGCCCAACGACCCCAGTTCACAATGGAGGTCCTGGTGTTATAAGTTCAGAACCTGCAGCTCCAAGGATACGCTGCACTCAGTAGCAGGGACAGGATGGACTCCTTTGAAGGTAGAAATTCATTGACATGACTGTACTCTTTTTCGTCAGCTGATGATGTTACAAATTATCCATATATATATATATATATATATATATATATATATATATATATATATATATATATATATATATATATATAAACACTAATTAGACCTCTAGCACCCAAACTACTCTTTAACTAACCCCAAAGTTGAAATAAACAGCTCACACTTAAACAACATTTACTCACAACTCGGTTTTAAACTCCATCCATCAGACACACAGCCATCAGAAACCACACTCCC
>NC_092266.1:24503256-24528256 GCF_036320965.1 Panulirus ornatus | reverse complement strand
TCTCCGTTCTCATCCGCCACTCTTATTTTCTCATCCCTCTATATACACGTGTGTGTGTGTGTGTGTGTGTGTGTGTGTGTGTGTGTGTGTGTGTGTGTGTGTGCGTGCGCGCGCGCGCATATATACATTGGGAGTGACTGAGATATACATTTGTATATACCCACGTTCGAGCTATTGTATTAAGGTATTAAGCTAAGACCCACATGTCCTGGGACGCGATACAGGGACGTGCTCAGTGAAAGATTACAATTGAAGTCTGCGTCACAGGGTCAGCAGCGTGCATGCCAAGCTTCCCATGATCGTAGGCGAGTGTATTACTGAAACCCCGAGGTTCCCTGAGGTGAATACGAGTGTGCCCTGGTGTCTTCTGGCCCCGTGGGAGAGCAGAAGAGCCTCGCATTGCACCTCCTGAGAATGACGGATTAACCAGAAAGGTGTGGTTGGTCGGGTGTGGTGGTGGTCAGGTGTGGTGGTGGTGGTGGTTGTGGTGGTTGATGATGGTAGTTGTGGTTATTATTGTTAGTACTTGTGGTTTGTACTGGTGTCTCCCGTTGCCTGCCTGTTTCCGGGACCAGACTTGTATTTTATCTCCATCGCCTTCCTTGATGTCTAGTTTCCCCTCTGTTGATCTTCCTTACGATCCGTCCCTACCACTCCTTCCTCACTGTCTACAGCCTTCCCTCGTTTTGTTGCCCCTTCATCCACACTGCCTTTCTTTCTGGTTGGAGTTTGTGCTTCCCTTTGTGGAGTTTGCCTTCCCTTTGGGAGGTATCTCACCTGTGCAGTGGCTGTATATGTCTTACTTGCCTATGGAGATATTGTTATATATATATATATATATATATATATATATATATATATATATATATATATATATATATATATATATATATATACGGGGGGGGGTTGGGCCATTTCTTTCGTCTGTTTACTTGCGCTACCTCGCAAACGCGGGAGACAGCGACAAAGTATAATAAAAAAAAAAAATAATATATATATATATATTCCTTCAGGAATGAAGCACAGGTTTGTCATTGTCAGCCGATGACCCAAACCTTATAGGCCTGGCCCCATCACGCCCATGCCTTGCCGCTGCTCGTGTTGAAACGTAAACATTTCGGTGTGTTAATTTTATTTTGTTATCACCAACGTTCTAAAACGTTTAATTTGCTTTCTTTACTTCCAGCACCTGCCTGCAGGTGCTTCCTCTTGCCTGTAACCACATGCAACACTTGTGAACATCTGGTAATATTTATCCTTGACTTTAAGTACAGTCATATATACTGTGCTCGTCTGCACATAACTCCACCTATCCTTTTAGTGCACACAACTGATCTTCGCTGTCATCGCTTGCAAGTATGATCACTTTACTGTCAAAAGATGTTCACGTTTCCCGTCAACCATCAGGTCCTTCCAGAGGACCCAAGCTCCTCAGTACCTCCCAGAAGGTCCAAGTACCTCAGGAGCTCCCACAGGGCTACATTATCACAGGTCCAAAGACGTAAGGTACCAATACCACAATGCCCCTATACCACAATGCCCCTACACCACAACTCCAGGACCACTATGCCCTATAACCACAAGGCCCCATTGTCACTGGGGCCCCCAGTACCACAGAGGCCCCATTGTCACTGGGGCCCCCAGTACCACAGAGGCCCCCTTTACCACAGGAGTCCCATATCAAAGGATTCCAGTGCCATAAGACCCCAGTACCACACGACAAGACCCTAATATTGCAGGTCCACAGTTACCACAAGACCTCCAGTACCATAGTACACCAGTGCCAAAAGATCCGGATGTCCTAAGACCCCAGCGGGACAAGGTTTTACCCCCAGGTGTAGGTTTGACCCACTCCTGCGCCCTCGCAATGTTCAGTGTATCATAAGATGGATTTGAACGTGTCGTTTTCTACTCTTCAAGGAGACGAGTGAGGGGGGAAAATAAACTTACGTGCGTGTAGTCAAAGAAGGGAAGTTTTGGGAAGAGATTCAAGGAGGGTAAGGAGGAGAGGAAGGAAGGTTAGAGAAAGGAAAAGATCGTAAGATTAATATGAAGGAAGACAGAATGTGGGTATGTACGTAACTCCGTAAGTGAATGTTACAGACAGACGAATCGTTAACATCTCTCTTCCACTCGTTACCCTAACTTCGAAAACGTTAGCCACATAGAACATGAAACGAGAAGATCAGAACATTTTTGTGATAGTCCACATCTTCAGGGGTATAGAGGTAATCATCTTTGTACCCCCTAAAAATGTGAATTATCACAAAAGCGTTCGGATCCTCCGTGTTTCATTTTCCTTGTGTCCACCATCATATTCCTGGAACACATGTTCTTTGGGAACTTATCGTGTTTCTATTTCCCCGTAGGCTTATAAGAATATATATATATATATATATATATATATATATATATATATATATATATATATATATAATTCGAAGTAAATTGCTGTATTTATGAGTTGTTTATATAGCAATCAGTCACTGTACGGCAGTTTACGATAAGATCTGTCAATAATATGTTATCTTGTCTTTAGCTTCCACACAAAAAATATAATGTATACATATGAAATAAGGGCTTGCATTCCAGAGGTGCCGGCTGGCTCTGACGTGAGTAGAAAGCAAATTCTCTCTCTCTCTCTCTCTCTCTCTCTCTCTCTCTCTCTCTCTCTCTCTCTCTCTGCAATTTCAAGGCTGCGCTACACTCAACAGCATGGAAAGCAAGGACTCCTTTAGAGTGAGGAGTTCCTCGATGAGATGTTATTACTTTCGTCCTCTGCCTTGGGTACTTCCTCGTCCAGGGTGACTTCACAAGCGATGTAATATCATTTTAGGCGGAGTTTGGTAACACACACACACACACACACACACACACACACACACACACACACACACACACCACATATTGTCCTCAAGCATTTCATTTCGGACACACCCACCCTCCTCCACACATCCTCATTTATAGCCCATGTCTTGCATCCATACAGCATCGTTGGGACTGCTATACCATCAAACATACCCATTTCCACCCTCCCAGATAACCTCCCATAACCTTTGCCCCCTCACCCACCCTATGACTCAATTCCGCTGTCATGGTTCCGTTCACTGTCATGTCCACTCTAAGGTGTCTAAAACACCACTTCACTTCCAAGTTTTCTCCCGTTCAAACTCGCCCTTCATCTAACCTGTTCCCTCTACCCTGGTCAACTTAACAGCCTTGCTTTTATTCACATTTACCCTGAACATCCTCCTTTCACACACTCCTACCATCTCGGACACCGAACTTTCGTAGTTTCTCACTTGAATGTGCTACCAGTGTTGTGTTGTCAGCAGACAACTGACTCACTTCTCTGGCCCCGCTTTGCATGTACCTCCCGCACCATTCCATCTCTAAACGTATTAATCAGCTATATTGACATCACACACCCCTGCAGCAGACCAGCCTTCACCTGGAACCGTTCACTCTCCTCTCTACCTACTCGCACGCTGGTGATGCCCATTCTTATCCTGATGATATCTGGTCATCATTACTTAGAATCTATGGAGATTCCTGTGGTGTAGCCCTTGCTATATCTAAAGCTTTTCACAGGGTATGACATCAGGGTCTCATCTCCAAGCTCCCCTCTTGTGGCTTCCCTCCCTCACTTTGTTTCCTCCTATCTAGCTTCCTGTCTGAACGATCTATCTCCGTAATTGCCGATGAGTCAACCTCTCCCCCCTTTCCCTATCAACAGCGGTGTCCCATAGGGTTCAATCTTGTCTCCTACACTCTTCCTCCTCTTTTTTTTTATGAACGATTTCCTCACTTCAGCAGAGAAACAGGGGTGTGGAAGCACTGTGGTACTTCGCGTACAAGTTAGGGGTAGCGAGGTCGATGTGGCTTTCGTAAAGCAGACGGCTTCGGGTCTTCCGGTCAAGAAGTTCATCAGCCACGAGACGAGACACTCCTAGTAGTCCTCGGTCAACGGCATTGTGTATGATGACGCTCTGGGTTACCAGGTCGACAGCCCTTGGTGAAGTCCACGGAGACGAGTACCTTCAGAAGTCTCGCGCCACTCCAAGTTGCGGTAAAGGAAGTCTAGGCTGTTGACGAGGCAGTGAATGGTGGGGGAAGACTTCTTATTTCCGAACTGATGAGGGTCTCCTGAATCAGCAATGTCAGCACAGGACCCCCAAGCACAAAACTTTCACAAGTTGGGCTGGGGATTGCGGTGATGGCAACAGGGCATACACAACTCTTTTAGAAGACTCTGGATTGGTGGAATGACATCCACCGTCTTCACATCTGTAGGGCATTTAGACTGCTTGATTGTAGCATTAATTATGGCGGTTAGTGGTGTGGCTGATTCATGGGAGAATTCTTTGTATAGTTTCGCAGGAAGATCTGTGGATGTGGTTGAGCGTTTGGTTTTAAGGCTCCGAAGGTGCTCAGCTACTTGCTGTTGTTATGGTGTGTGTGTGTGTGTGTGTGTGTGTGTGTGTGTGGTCTTGATTACTGAAGGAGATGAGATCTGAAAGTCTGTGGTTGCTGAAGGAGGAAGAATGGAGTAAGCCCTACACTTCTCCATAGGGGGATGGGTGGTTGGTTCAGTGGCCGGGGCGAGACGAGGAGGAGGAGGAGGAGAAGGAAGGGGGTCTAGTGTTTGTTGCAAAGGCCTGAGTGTCGAGCAACGCTGGAGTGAGATTGTGTTTGAAGTGCTTTTGTGTCGCGGGACAGGTGTTCAGTGTTTGTGGTTCTTTGACAGCTGGGGATTTTGTCCTTAGGAAGTGCTTCTGTTTTTGTGCTGTTTGTAGTTGAGGTGTTTTTTTTTTTTTTTCCACATATATATACCCGTGGTAGGGTGGGTGTATGAAGATGAAACCACAAAGGAAACGGGAAAATACCAAGTGTCAAGCGCTCTCGTTTAATTACATCGTCAGGACTGACTAACGATGTGATTACACGAAAGCGCTCGACACTTGTGGTTTTACTTGCATTTTATGTACACACGTTTCATCTGTATATATATATATATATATATATATATATATATATATATATATATATATATATATATATATATATATGTATATATATATATATATATATATATATATATATATATATATATATATATATATATTCATATTTATATATATAATCACAATTGTTAGCCTTTATCCACCCATACAAAATCCAGTTGAACTGAAATTACACTAAATGACAAGTTTCACGAGTGCAGCAAAATGCATATGTGAGGCCAGGAAGGACATGACTTAACTACTGCAGTGGTTCCCCTCTCCTGCTGCTCCCACTGCTGCTACTCTCTCTCTCTCTCTCTCTCTCTCTCTCTCTCTCTCTCTCTCTCTCTCTCTCTCTCTCTCTCTCTCCCCTTCACAAAGGCACATCACGCTCTACAAAGCCACTGTGGATTAGATCCATTGGGTGGCATGCCAGATTTATTTATATTTATTTCTTTTTCCCCTCACCCACCTTTTCATATATAAATTTAACGTAATCGATCACAAATGTCTTTGGTGACATCTTTGGCACACTGTGGACGTAATGATTTTGTCGTGTTCTCAACGGTGACAGTCCGGAGGCACTTCTAGGTTGACCGGAGTGCATTACCCTTCTATAATGGTACAGTTATTATGCGTATGTGGCAACTGTGGCTATGACGCAGCATCCTCTGCTCTCTCTCTCTCTCTCTCTCTCTCTCTCTCTCTCTCTCTCTCTCTCTCTCTCTCTCTCTCTCTCTCTCTTCCCTCCCCCGTCACACCTGCCCGTTACGTCACGTCCTCGCGGGCCAATGGCCACCGCGACAGACGGTCTGCTCGCCGTGACGTCACCACCTCCTTGGCCAACCGCCGCTCGGCTTTCGGCCAGCTGGGAGAATGATGTAATTAGAATCTTTTAATCCCTGCTATCGGTCTTGGAAGGTGTTTATTCCTTGAGAACAAAGACAGCTGCTGAGGTGAGAGGCTGGCTCCTGCCGTGAGGCCTGACGTATGGGGCCGAGTGCTGAGGTACTTGACCTCACACTAACCAGTATCCTTGAATGTGTGTGTGTGTGTGTGTGTGTGTGTGTGTGTGTGTGTGTGTGTGTGTGTAAGTAGTTCTTTATACTGTATGGGGAGGGAGTTTGACGTTCGTGAGGCCCCTCATCTCCTGAACTATATCATCATACAAAGTTTCTGAACTCCTTTGCGCTGCCCTTCCTTCTAACTAAATCCTTGTGTTGTTTATTCCATTTAATACATCACTCATGTAGTGGGAAGGTACTTTATATATTCATTTACTGGTTCCTTGGTTCAGTTTATGTGACGGCCTTTTGGACCGTTCGGTCCCTACGTCTTTGGAAGGATTGTGCACTGTCTCTGTTACCAGTCTGGTTCGAATACTTTGAAGAGGTTGTGATCCGGTCACCGCTCGCTCTTCTCTCTTCCTCAGTGGGTAGAATTTAAGGCTTCTTTCCATCCCTTATAACCCAGCTCTCTCTCTCTCCCTGAAGTGATGATCAGATGCAGGTATTTAGAATCATTGATTGCTTTGATCTTCTCGATCAAACGAACTGTTTAAGACCAGACTCGTCTGATGTCACTCACAGTAACAGATACAGACTCGTGGGCAAACAATTTAGCTCCAATTGGGCGGGGTAGTTCTCCTTCGACAGGATTTGGTAACATATGGAATGATTTGCCAATCGGAGTGGTTGATGATAGTACCACACACACACACACACACACACACACACACACACACACACACACACATACGTTTAAAGATAGACTTGATAGATAATTTGCCTTAAAGCCATGATGGATGTTATTTTTCGCCTCTTTAGCTACATGGAAAATTTCCTCGTCTTTCCCTTTGAAAAACTTTAATGTCTCCCTACTCTTTCTTACCTTCTCAAACCTATGAGTAGCCGTTTTCCTCCATTCTCACAAACAGCCTCGTTAGGACCCATTAACTGTCTGTTGCTGTTTGAAATTCATTTTCTTTTTTTGTATATGTAATCAGTTGCATCCATTCTCCCTTGATCGTATCATCTCTTTTTGAATATTCATTAATGCCCCGTTAGCCGGTGTCCCGAGGCCCCGCCCCCACACCCACCCCATCTCCTCCTCCTCTTTTGGTGTTTTGTTTCAGAATCGAAGCCAGTCCATCATTATTCGTAAAACCCCATGATTTTCATACCATGCATACATTTCCAGGTCATGCATACATTTCCAGGCCATGCATACATTTCCATGTCATGCATACATTTCCATGTCATGCATACATTTCCAGGCCATGCTTACATTTCCAGGTCATGCATACATTTCCATGCCATGCATACATTTCCAGGCCATGCATTCATTTCCAGGCTATGTATGAATTTCCATGGTCATGCATAGCTTTCCATGCCATGCATACATTTTCAGGTCATGCATACATTTCCATGTCATGCATACGTTTCCAGGCCATGCATACATTTCCAGGCCATGCATACATTTCCAGATCATGCATACATCTTCATGTCATGCATACATTTCCAGGCCATGCATACATTTCCAGGCCATGCATACATTTCCATGTCATGCATACGTTTCCAGGCCATGCATACGTTTCCAGGCCATGCATATATTTCCAGGCCATGTATGAATTTCCATGGACATCGATACATTTCCATGCCATGCTGATATTCCGTGGGGAATTTCAACCCTACGCACCAGTTCGATTGGTTGGTTGGTCTTGTCATAACCCCGTCGCACATCAAGGGTCATTAAGGAGGTCAAGGTCAAGTGGTGACCACCACTAACCCAATCAAATCTTCTAACTCCTTCTTTGAGTGTTCAGGCCAATTCCGAGACCAGTTTAACTTAACGAAACCTAACTTAATCCAGCCTAACCAATCCCAACCTAATCTAACCTAACCTAGCCTAGCCTAGCCTAGCCTAACCTAACCTAACCTAACCTAACCTAGCCTAACCTAACCTAACCTAACCTAACCTAACCTAATCTAATCTAACCTAACCTAACCTAACCTAGCCTAGCCTAACGAAACCTAACCTAGCCTAGCAAAGCGAGCCAAGCAGATTGAAACTTAGCCTAACCTAGCATAGCGAAGCCTGACCTAGCCTAGCCGAAAGCTAACCTAACCTAACCTAACCTAACCTAGCCTAGCCTAGCAAAGCGAGCCAAGCAGATTGAAACTTAACCTAACCTAGCATAGCGAAACCTGACATAACCTAACCTAACCTAGCCTAGCCTAGCAAAGCGAGCCAAGCAGATTGAAACTTAAGCTAAGCTAGCATAGCGAAACCTGACATAACCTAACCTAACCTAGCCTAGCCTAGCAAAGCGAGCCAAGCAGATTGAAACAGCCTAACCTAGCATAGCGAAACCTGACCTAGCCTAACCTAACCTAACCTAACAAAGCGAGCCAAGCAGATTGAAACTTAGCCTAACCTAGCATAGCGAAACCTGACCTAGCCCAGCTTAAAGCTAACCTAACCTGACCCGACTTAAACCTTACGTAGCGTAGTTCACACTTATATGTGTATTGAGGTGAATTCCTTTGATAAAGGCTTGGCTTTATCTTCTTTATATAATTCTCTTCATAATTACCAAGTACCTTAGATTCTTCTACCTGATAGCCGATATCTTAGATATTACCTCATAACCGATGCCTTACATACCGCCCGATAATCGATGCCATAGATAATCCCCGATAACCTATGCCTTACGTAAACACCACCCGATAACCGACGTCTTACATACTACCACCCGATAACCGACGTCTTATACATACCACCCCCCGATAACCGACGTCTTATACATACCACCCCCCGATAACCGACGTCTTATACATACCACCCCCCGATAACCGACGTCTTATACATACCACCCCCCCGATAACCGACGTCTTACACATACCACCACCCCCCCGATAACCGACGTCTTACACATCCCACCCCCCGATAACCGACGTCTTATACATACCACCCCCCGATAACCGACGTCTTATACATACCACCCCCCGATAACCGACGTCTTATACATACCACCACCCGATAACCGACGTCTTATACATACCACCACCCGATAACCGACGTCTTATACATACCACCCCCCCGATAACCGACGTCTTACACATACCACCACCCACCCGATAACCGACGTCTCACACATACCATCCCCCGATAACCGACGTCTTATACATACCACCCCCCGATAACCGACGTCTTACACATCGCACCCCCCACCCGATAACCGACGTCTTATACATACCACCCCCCGATAACCGACGTCTTATACATACCACCCCCCCCCGATAACGGATGCTTCGAAGATGAACCTCTCCCTTTCGTCTCAAGTTTCACCCTTGAATTTCCATACTAAAGTTAACGTTATTTCACCTTCGCCTTTCGTTCTTTCGGTCTGGTTCGTTATGGGTTTTACTGCGTCGGCTCCGTGGCCCGTTTTCCTTCGTTGTAAGGGATCACCGAAGTCCCCCACGATGTATATGCTGTAACGAGAGTCTTGCGCACGCGCTATGGGAGTCTGTAGGTTATAGTGAGGGTTGTGAACACGCCAGGGATCTCTGTGGTATAAGAGAAGGCTTCTTACACACATGCGAGACGTTGTAACGAGGGTCCTTCATATTCCAGCACACTGTACGCTATAGCGAGGGCTCCGTGCACGCTAGGACTCAGGTACGTCATAACGAGAGTCTTATATAGCCAGCAGGACGTTGTACGTTGTAACGAGGGGTCCTTGTACGCATAAAGAAGCTATACGTTATACCAAGGTTAAAGGTACATGTTACATAATAAGAAGGATCCTGCACACGCCTTGAGGCAGTGCGTTTTAACGAGGCTCAAGGCACATGCTTCGAAATAACGGTGGTTCTATACACACTAGGATACGCTGCATTATAACGAGTCTCCTGTACATTGTAAGGACACGCTGCATTGTAACGAGGGTCCTATAAAGAGACCGTTCGTTGTAACAGAGATCTTAGAGACATTAAGACACCGTACATTATAACGGGGGTCGTGGAGACACTACATTGTAACGGGGGTCGTGGAGATACTACATTATAACGAGGATCCGATACATTCTACGTAATATTGAGGGTCCTATACACCCTACATTATAAAGGGACTCCTCTACACTCTTAGTTTGTATGGAGACGCTATATCCTTCCGTCGTGTGCTGACCTCCATAGTACTAACTTTCTGTTTACAGTGTGTCTGCTTCTTTAGTTCCATAATGTAACATTGCATGATTGTTTACCTTCGTAATGCATTGTTGTCTGCTTGTAGTGTAAGTGTTTGCTGTTTTTTTTTAGTTCCTTACTGTGGCTCTGTATAAGTCGTTGTTTACCTTAACGTCGTCCCGTGTTATTTGTTTATAGTGTAATTGTTTGCTTCTTTTGTCTCATATGATTTGGTGTTTACCTTCGTGTATTACTGTTGTTTGATTATAATGTAATTGTCTGCTTCTTTAGTCCTGTTATGTGGGGATGTAACACTTCTGTGTTTACTTTCCTCGTTCCTTCTTGTTTACCTTAGTCTGTTTATACTTGCCTGTCTCTCTCTCCTCAGCTCCATATTGCTGTGTTTGCTCTATTACTCTATTCTTCCTCGTCTCTTCCATTTATCTGGGTGCCTGACTCTGTTATGATATATATATATATATATATATATATATATATATATATATATATATATATATATATATATATATATATATATATTTCATTTTCTTTCGTTTGAGTGTGTAAACTGCTTGCATACAAGTAGTTATCAAAATGGCATTGTAAATTATCATTGTTACACTTGGGGATTAAGTGTTGAAAAGTTACTCGTTATTCCCTACGTGTCGTAGAAGGCGACTCAAAGGGGTAGGTGGAAACTCCCCTTCCTTCCCTCCCTCCCTCTCTTTTTATATGATGGAAGAACAGCAGGAGCAACAGCAGTAGGCGGGTAAGGAATGATCCTCCTTCTTCTCCATGAAGGCTCAGGCTAGGGGTGTGTCTCAGTCCTCAACACAGTGGTGTAGCAAATGTACGAATATATTCCAAGTGATCTCGTAGCAACAGGGAATTTCATGTAGTTTGCCCTCAATATCGTATATTATCATTCGTTTTGGGGTAACTTTGATCTCCGTTTTCTTCTTAATTTCAGTGCAATAGTGTTAACAATCCCCATGATTCAGTAATGTTATATGCATTGCTGTTGTATAATTTTTTCTCTCGTGTAATTATGAAAATAGTGAACATATAAGGGTGAGCTTTCCTAAGCTCACACTCCACTCCAAAGGATAAGCTCACACTCCGCTCCAAAGGTTAGATTTCAAGACTGTATCGTCAAAGGTAAACACTAGTGAAAGGCAACATAAGGTTAAAGGGGTATTCTTGTAGTGTTTTCTTGTTATTTTTCAATCATTTTTATTGGAAAAACTTTCCCTGATATATCTAACTTAAGGAAGTGAAACTTGGTAGGATAGATTGGTTTTATTTCATACTAAAAATTTGGAATTTTAATTATTCCTTAATTTCTTTTTCACTGCCTTGTTGATCATTACCTGATGAAATTGATGATAAATTGTAACTGTATTTCTGTATCATTAATACTGTTGTATAAATAATGTAAGCATCATTCAAGGATATATATACATTTATAAAAAAAAGACACTATAATATTCTCCTTTTATTAATCATAACACAGCTAATAATAGAATAATTACATCCCAGAAAATAAAAAGGTATGGAAAGTGTTTTTCTTCTTCAACATTAGCATACAATGGGGGAAGGGGTACTCGTATCATAGCATCCTTTCACATCACTGAGGAAAAAAAAAGGGTATATCCATGATGTAAAAAAAGGTACACTAAGCCAGAAAATAAAATGAAAGGATCCTGATTGCTGCATCTTACAAAGCTACGTTCAGTGGCTGCTATAATGTAGCGCTATCTAGGCACACAGCACATTACCAGTACAATGCTTGATCTTGTTTTCTTTCCCTCTCTTTTAAACCTTCCCGTGTGTAGGAGCATCACACACTTGGAGCATCACACACTTGGAGCATCACACACTTGGAGCACCACACACTTGGAGCACCACACACTTGGAGCATCACACACTTGGAGCATCACACACTTGGAGCACCACACACTTGGAGCACCACACATTTGGAGCATCACACACTTGGAGCATCACACACTCGGAGCATCACACACTTGGAGCATCACACACTCGGAGCATCACACACTTGGAGCATCACACACTTGGAGCATCACACACTTGGAGCACCACACATTTGGAGCATCACACACTTGGAGCACCACACACTTGGCATCACACACTTGGAGCACCACACATTTGGAGCATCACACACTTGGAGCATCACACACTCGGAGCATCACACACTTGGAGCATCACACACTCGGAGCATCACACACTTGGAGCACCACACACTTGGAGCATCACACACTTGGAGCATCACACACTTGGAGCATCACACACTCGGAGCATCACACACTTGGAGCATCACACACTTGGAGCACCACACATTTGGAGCATCACACACTTGGAGCATCACACACTCGGAGCATCACACACTTGGAGCATCACACACTTGGAGCATCACACACTTGGAGCATCACACACTTGGAGCATCACACACTTGGAGCATCACACACTTGGAGCATCACACACTTGGAGCATCACACACTTGGAGCATCACACACTTGGAGCACCACACACTTGGAGCACCACACACTTGGGGCATCACACACTCGGAGCATCACACACTCGGAGCATCACACACTCGGAGCACCACACACTTGGAGCATCACACACTTGGAGCATCACACACTTGGAGCACCACACACTAAGGGCATCACACACTCGGAGCATCACACACTTGGAGCACCACACACTTGGAGCATCACACACTTGGAGCATCACACACTGGGAGCACCACACACTTGGAGCATCACACACTCGGAGCATCACACACTCGGAGCATCACACACTTGGAGCATCACACACTTGGAGCATCACACACTTGGAGCATCACACACACACACACACTGGTAATGGTGCTTGCACCAAGGTTATCCTCAGTATCATATTACCTTAGTAGCACTAAATATATTATTCCCGTGAGCACAGGAGGTAAAAATGAAAAAAAAAAAATAATTATTATAATTACTTGTTTTTGAAGGCTTGCCAATGATCGGGTCGTTAAACACTACTAATAAATATCATACGAGGTACTGTATAATTTAAATGATCTAATAAATGTTAGGAGGAGGGAGGGGCGAACTACCATAAAATAGAGGCTTGGGAGAGAGAGAGAGAGAGAGAAAAAAAAATATATATATATAATCATCGAGAGAGGGTCGTTTACCTTCCCAGTAGGAGGAGGAAGTAAAAGAAGCAAGAGAGTCTAAGAGTCATAAATATATTTCCAGCACAGAAGGCAACATTAAATTAAACTACAGTTATAATAAATCTAGGAGAAAAAAAAATTACACCGTTCATCGGCAGCTTCTTCTCCAACAAGGGAATGAGACTAGAAAACACCCGAGAAACCAGGTCACGTACACTTGCTCAAAGCTACAAACGTTTCCAGCAAATAAGAAATCTTCATTTTGGTGTGGGTGAGTGAGTGAGCGGGCGAGCCAGCACGAGAGAGAGGGAGGGAGGAGGTGATCCCTCAGTAGTTCCAAAGCCCGCATTTACCTGAACTGCCTCACACCACCTCAGCTTTACATGTGTGTGTTCTTCATTCATATGTAGTTTAGAATTTGAATCGTAATATGTATCGTTTACATGTTTGAATGATGATACTCTAGAATGAATGTCTCTGTTCTTATTATTTTTTTTCCAGATCATGAACTGGTGATATTATATATAGTACTATAATTAAGCTCTCAATATAGTACTATAATTACGCTCTCAGGAAGCAGAGTTTACTTAAAATTATACCAACATTAATTATTAATCACTTGTAAAAAAGGGGACTCTTTTCTCTTATTTTTCTAAGGCACAGGATTTTAGTACAGAATACATTAGAGTGACGGCTATTTATTTCGTGAAAATAAATAGGTCAGATAAAAATTTCATACAATGGTGAAAGGCACTAATTTAGTTTACAAGGCACGTATTCAAATCAGGTTTACGTTCGTTAAATGCTCTGTATAAGTTTACCAAAGAATATAAAATGAACAACTGAGACCGTAAAATATCAGTATATATATATATATATATATATATATATATATATATATATATATATATATATATACACCCAATGATTATTTTCCGCTTGGAAGAAAAAAAAAAGGTGTGAAGACTTCTCATGAACTCATAAGTGACACTGGAACCCATTTTATCCTTCGCAATATATATTATAAAATAGCCTATAAGTAGCATCATTAACAAAGTATACACACTATATACATAATAGGATTTATACAATAGAGAATGAATAAAAAAAAAAAATGCATGCTCTCCTCATACAACAGCGACGAGATCAAAAAAAATTGTTCCTTCATAACTTTCTGAACACTGTTCACAACACACGGAACACTGGACTGAGAACACAATGGGAAGTAATGCCCGACATTGTGCATGCAAGCTTCGTGTTCAAATGACAAGGTTTTTTTTTTTTCTTTCCCTTTTGAGGTGTTTGGAAAAAAGAAAAAAAAAAGGTATCTCGAGAATCCAAATATACAGCACCTTGGTTTTGACAATTCGTCAAACATATATATTTGATTATCACTTAATAATACTGTACTGACACGTTTTAAGAAAATGCACGTTAAAGGGGGGTACCACAAAGGAACTTTTTTTTGGAAGAGCAGGGCATTATATACTCTTAGTAGTTAAGTTACAAAAATGTCAGTTCAAATCTATTTCAAACCTTTAGCCTGATCACAGTAGTTTATTATTTTTTTTAAATTGAAGTCAGTTCAGCTGGAAGTAGTTCTCTCATGGCCAGTAGTTCAACTGGATACAGTGATCCAATGAACCTCAACAAGTTCCAGTAGCCTTAAAAAGAGAGTTTTCAACCAGTTCCAGTATCATCATCATCATCATCATCTGCCATAAATCCAAACGAGTCACAGACGACGATTCAACCTGACGTATAAAATCCGTCCATCCATTGCATTGCAATGCTTAAGTTCCCATACCATGACAGGCTTCAGGCGTCGCTAAGTACCTTAACGTACCACTTAAGATTAAGTACATCAATGTGGCCAAGTTGAAGGAACAGGGAAGGATGGTGGTTCGTTCCCACCCATCCCGTCGTCAAATTGCCAGTGCCTGCTGCTGCTTCTCCTTCTCCTTCTTCTTCTTCTTCTTGCGTCTTAAGTTAAGGCCTCCTTCAGTAGCCATAAACTGCCAATCCTTGTCTACATGTTAGAAATGAAAAAAAAAATAAATAAATAAAAGCAATTTTACGTAATCGTTTGTAGCTAGATGTTACATGTTTTTTTTTTATTGACAACGTGGTTTTGTTTCCCATCTACAGAGGGAATATGCGTCACCGTTTATAACTCCTGAAGGCCAGCCGATTCCCACTGGTCCCCCGCCCCTGACTTTGACTGGATACAGAAAATGACTGAGATCTACACCATTTGGTATGAGCCAGATCGCCCTGCCGTGAGGACGCGCGCCAGCACCCAGGATCTGTGTGAGTTAATTGCAGAACAACATTCCTTTAGGGGGGGTTCTTTATCAATATTCTTTAGAATATGAGATCCCAACAACCACGGAAATCCATTGGAGCCACTGCCAGCTTAACTCACCCTCATTTATAAAAGTCTTTGGTTAGGTTTCAAGTCCGTATATAAATTATTTTGTGATCTGAGGATTTTGTAAAGGTCTATGTGGACTCCTGTAATGGTGTCATCCTTTCAAGAGAGACTCGTCGGAAACAGCCGTCGTCAGTCTGCCTTCTCTCGGACTCACATGGAGGCAATGACAGACTCCTCTGGTACCCTGAGGCGTGGTGCTGAAAGGTGGAGGCAGCGAGGGCTTCGCTAGCCGCGTCTCTGCAGCACGTCCAATTTTACAAACTTATCCTCTACACGTCCAAGACGCCGTTGACTACGTCCGTGAGGTCTTTAGGTGTCTCGTTCCCGTCGAAGAACTCCATAGGCATGGTAGACTGCTGCTTGTTGGTAGGGGTCGATGGTTGTGACTGTTGCAGCTGCTGGTTGCGAACACTGGGTGGTAGTATCGCGCTCTCGTTCTCCACGACAAGATCGATCTGGTCGACCACAGGAAGAAGGGCGTGGGCGTCTAGATTAACAGCGGCTGCGAGGGTGGACAGAACATTGCTCCACTCGGACACGTACAGTCCCCGGACAGCAGCTGTGATGGCGGCCACGGCTACAGCAGAGGGCTCTATGTGCACGAACTCCAGCTCTGTAAAAGAAGGACGAAAAGTTAGTTAAGTCTGCTGCTGCTGTTTTGTAAGTCAATGACTTACAAACACCAAGATGGAGATTTTAAGTTAAGTCTTAACGTCTACTCTAGAACTGTGAAGTAAAACTGGTATACTGATACGAACAGCAAGGAGCAAAGACATAAGGTCTCATGTTAAAGCTACTTCAGAAAACAGTAATTGAACTATATCCTGATGTTTATTTACAATTTATAAGCTTTTCTGTGGGGGATGGTTGTATAAATTCATCTACTACACTGACAAACCAAATTTCGACAAAACATCGAACTAAATCTAGGCTGAACTACACACAGTCTTATGGTGTGCCGCCTCCACGGTTCACTGTACGAGACTTTACCACGTGGATTTGGTTTCTATTCGCCATAGTAAACAAGGCAATACCCAACCTCTCCATATTTATCTCCAATCCAACCATCGTCCACGCCAAATTAAACCTAATGGTGCGAATACACAAGAATGGATTTGTAAGGCAAATACCGGCGAAAATCCGATGAGGCACCTTTCGCCCAGAGGGAAAGTGGGATTTAAAAATGGCCGCGGCAGGAAACACGGGTGGGAAACTCAAAATTGCTACATTAGAAACGATGGCCGCGTTAACGAGACCCACAGAAGTGCACGGCGTTGTGATGCAGTCTTCGGGAAACTGTGCAGGGGAGGGATGGGGGCAGTCACACACCACAGCGCCTCCTCACACGCACTCGCCAACGCCAACAAGTCCCACATGCTGTTCTTCCTTCCCAAACCCCCTGACAGACGCCCCATGGAGTTTCTGCCTCCCACAGAGGTATGTAGCGGTCACCAGCGAGTGTCAAATAATGACAGACAAATAAATGCCCCAAGGCATGTCGGCATCATGCCGCTAGGTAACAATCACACTCTCGAGTGATGGAAGCCATCCACTCAACACTCTCTCAGCCACCCCTAAGAGCACGTCTATCCTCCCTTGGCGTTCATGGTTGCCAAGATAACCAAGAAGAGGGAGACTTTATGGTAGGTATCAAGTATCAAATTGTCGTAATGATATGGGAGGCTATTCCCTCCTACAGGAGTGTTCTCGGTGACCTCTCATCCACAAAGGTTTTAATTCTATAAGGCCTCTCATGAATGCATTTTTCGACGCTTCTGAGCCGTACATACTAATCTTGTTGAATAAGACGAATTTCCCCCAAGCAGTGTTCAAACCTTAATGGTTTATGAGGCGAGAGGAAAATTCGTTTTCAATGCGGCAATCTCATGAGCAATGCGGGGAGGGAGGAACCCCCGGCAGGCTTGGAATAGTCAGCAGTGGGGCGTTGATCCGCCTGACCTCCTGGGGCTCAAACAACCGGCTCCGGCAGGCTCGACCCCCTCGATGACAATCTCCGCCGACCTCAGAACAAGTTGCAACAATGATCTCCCTCGGTCGATAGCCCTCAACCCTCTCCAAGACTGAACAGGACTCGAAGTGGTTCCCGTCGGTCCCAGCGGGCGAACCCTCGAAGCTCCTGGGGAGCCCTGCTTCACCCCCGCTGCCTCAAGACCCCGAAATCCCTGCCATAGCGAGTCCCCTCGCCCGGGCCCCGACCTGCAAGGCCTATTGTACCTCTCCGGCCGGGAAGCATTGTCCTCGCCTGCCCCATTGTTTTGCATTGTTGTTGTGTCGAACAGGGAGCTATGGGGGGGATTTGGAGACACCAGACGAACCAGCGCGGCTGGTGTCGAACGACCCCGCTTTCCCCGAGGCACACACGGCTGGAAATCCCACTCTTCCCACCTGGACTTCAGCCTCCGTGCATTGAGAGAAACTGCGTCGAACGCCGCGAGGTTTATGATTTATTATTGCCCCATTTGCTTGGCTGTATCGGTAACTGAGGGAATTACACTGCTCGAAATAAATGGGATATTAGAATTCAGTATCAATTCGCGTTCCAATACTAAATCGGCACAGTTATGAGGTTGATTCCTGGGCCCCAAAACCTCGTGGACACACACATGCACACACACACACACACACACACACACACAATTCAAGGATATTCATCTTCTGCATGCCACTTCTTCGTATATAATTTCGAAATCTTCAATCCAGTTGTTCGTCATGTGCTAAAGCGCTCGACAAAGCAGGCTCCACATGTCTAGTCAGATAAGCAAGTGTAACTGGGATGTTAATAACGTGAGCGGAGGAGATATGGCAACACGCCGGCCATTCGGGTACGCTCGGGTACCGTCGACTCGTGGGTTGGTGACTTATTTCCCTACTCCTCTCCTCCTCCCCGGCAGCTGCACTGCTCTCACCCGCCCTTTAAAAACAACACCCTTACCCTTAACCTACACACTGCACACATCTACTACATCACTTCCATCCGCATCATACGTACAAGATGTTATCATAATCACAACATCGCTTTGCGAGTCGTCTTTTATCAGTACCGGAGGGCGAAAGAGGAACTTAAATCACTTCCAACATATATTTCAATGTCTCGTGTAACTCTGACAAGAGTCGGAGGGGAATAATACTGACGAAGGAGGAATGTGTGAAGTGAAGGTGTGTGTGCCAGAGAGAGAGAGAGAGAGAGAGAGAGAGAGAGAGAGAGAGAGCATCCAGACACGCCAGACACCGTCACACCACGTGATCACCACTCGTGCTGCGTTTGAATTTCCGGAAAGCCACATCCAGTCCGGACATACCCACTCCCTGTGTTTCCGGCGCGTGGCCACTGTTGCAGTGGCCTTTAAAAGGGGTTTGTGAACGTCCGGCAAAAGAGCGAGGCTGGTCGTAATTAAGAGCAGCCTAGCCATTGTGATTCCCTCATT
The DNA here is from genome assembly GCF_036320965.1 of Panulirus ornatus. NCBI lineage: Eukaryota > Metazoa > Arthropoda > Malacostraca > Decapoda > Palinuridae > Panulirus > Panulirus ornatus. The sequence goes on along the minus strand of NC_092266.1, from coordinate 24,509,003 downwards.
GCCACAGTTTCCTGGTCACGTTCAGTGAAGCGATCTCGCCTCTTGCAGTGCCAACTAGATTTAAAAAGCCACTATGGGGAGGATAGTTAGTAGCTAAGGTTTTACGAAGGTGAGGTAAGGAGGGTCGGTGTACGCCATGGGAGGATAATCAGTCGAAATAAGACTGAGTGGACGATGAGGTTGGGGGCGTCAAGACCCTGTGAGGTAAGATGAGGTTTGGGGGCGTCAAGACCCTGTGAGGTTAGATGAGGTTGGGGGCGTCAAGACCTTGTGAGGTAAGATGAGGTGGGGGCGTCAAGACCCTGTGAGGTAAGATGAGGTTCGGGGCGTCAAGACCCTGTGAGGTAAGATGAGGTTTAGGGGCGTCAAGACCCTCTGAGGTAAGATGAGGTTGGGGGCGTCAAGACCCTGTGAGGTAAGACGAGAGGTTGGGGGCGTCAAGACCTTGTGATGTAAGATGAGGTTGGGGGCGTCAAGACCCTGTGAGGTAAGATGAGGTTGGGGGCGTCAAGACCCTGTGAGGTAAGACGAGGTTAAGAATGAGTTAAGCATGAAGGAAACAACTTAGACGGGTAGAGCCTCAGAGCAAGACTCCAAAAGGAGGAACTGATTGGGGGAGGAAAACCAGCTAAGGAAGATCTGAGATGCGGGGTGCGTGCCGCCGAGCTCATGGAGGACTTGGGCCTCGTAGACCATGTGGCGAAGGGCGGCAGCGGCGGCGGGTGGCAGCCCTGGGCCACCTCAGCAACACAGGTAGGGTTATGCTGGCCTGACCATGTGATATGGGAGGTTGTGCCAGGTGGTTCTGGGGTTGTGGGGAGAAGGGCGAAGGTTCCTTCCTCAGCTGCCAGACGGCATTGTGACGCCCCAGGGCTAGACGGACCAGCCTTTTGTACGCTGTCTACACCACACCTCGTGGCGATTTAAATGCCCTGCTAACATACCTGAGACTTGGGTGTGAGGAGGCCTTTGCGAGCTGTGCATTTGGGCAGGCGAGGTAGCTTTACCATCAGTGATACAACGCCAACAAAAAAATATTCATAACTAACTACAGGGCTGGAGAAATTGGTAATATTTCCCTTAAAAGAGGTCGTACCACGTCCCGTTTTCTACAGCCACGCGGTCCTTTACCAACATCTGGACATTTAAAAATGGCGGCCGTCCGGTGTCCAACTAGTGTTTTTTATATATATATATTAACAGCATCCTGATGCACGATATCCTGTGTTACAGCCATTTTTAAAACGTCGACAACATACTGGGTTATTGAGTTCCATACAACTCCTCATAAATCCATGCACAAAAAAGGCGTAGATCCCATATGTTATATATTTATATAATAACTTCATATAGGAAAGAAGTCCTCCCGACACGATTCCTATAAGGTCCACGTTATATTATGTATATATATATATGGCAAGATTGCAACGAATCAGTACATGATATAAAATGTGGTCCCTCAGATCCCTCTCGATATACAAGACCAGGCCAGAACCCGCAATTCAACCCCACCTCGCCGCCTCTCAGATCGCTCTACCCCTCTCCCTCCCTAGACACACACACACACACACACACACACACACACACACACACTAACCTCACTACCGTACCTTTCTCCACGCCGTCTGAGGGCTGGAGTCTGGCCGCTGTACACGTGGGTCTCCGCCACCACCACGCGGCCACTCCTAGCCTCATCTACATGCCGCTAGTTTCTAAGCTCCATATACTATATATATATATATATATATATATATATATATATATATATATATATATATATATATATATATATCCCGACTAGGGGAGACCCCGAAGGTACACCTATATCGCCCTAGTTCATGACTGAAGCTTCGAAGATCGACTGATCAACGCTACTCTGACCCGCTACGTATCCTCCCTCCTCATCCCCTCCTTCCTTCCCTCCCTCCGCCGCCGTGAGAAGTCTGTAGTCCTACTTTTTAACAGACGATTGGGCTAATCGGCTTAGGGGCACCCACAGACACACTCCTGCATTCTCTCCCAAGTCGCCCGGGCCTGCCTCTCAACAAACTAATCATATGCAAATAAGGGCGGGCCTGCTAGGCCTCCCGGACAAAAATATGGGTCTTACAACCCCCTCCATCGCCTCCTCCAGCCATTAGCATGCACCACTACCTGAATTAAGCCTATTATTTTTTTTCCCCCCACCCCTCACAACACATGATCAAATTGTAATCAAAGACTCTGTCTGAACGCGAATGGGCCGATCCCATTTCACATGCCAATTATTCCATCGCGACACTATTCTAATCACCTGTAGGCCTATCTGCCCTTAGGGGCAAGGGCGTCCGCAAAAATGCCTCTCTGCCTGCCTGCCTGCCTTCCTCCCTCCCTCCCTCCTACCACCACGCTGATCCCCCAGCCAACCAGGAGACCCCGCCGTCCCTCTTCTGATCTTGCCGGCAGGACGATCAAAGGCGCGATCAAGTGATTGAGCAGTGATTTGTAGGTGGTTAGGTGTGGTGGGGTCGTGACCAGCTGCGGGCGACCACTACCAGACACCCAACACATGGGCAGCGGGAGACAGCACGCGAGGGGCCCTTCGGGGCACAGCCGAGGTGAGTCTGAGATGTAGTGAGACCTTGGACACACACACACACACACACACACACACACACCGTAGAGTACAGCGGAGGCATATTAAGAAATGCTACATGAAACATTCATATGACATTGACCATTGGAAATCGAACGTTGGCTGAAACTTTTCGATAGAGTAACTGCTGGAAAACAGTTGGAAGACGTAGTCTCCCTACTGTAGAACACTACGATTGAAATACAAAGGCGCCTCGAATACAGACGTAAAGATCAGGAATTTTCTTCATACAACGCTGTCCAACACAGTGCGACGGCAATCAAAAGGTGCTAGGAATACGCTGTAAACATCTAGGACCCGAAACTTGTTAACTCACTACTCCCCAGTCAGCCAGTAGTCGAGTCATTACCGATCTCCCTTTGTATACATTCAACAACCAACTGGACAAATATTTGTAGTGTACATGGTGAGCCGCGATGTAATGGGGACGGGGAGGATGGAGACGAGGGGGCGGCCTGCGGTCTGTAACCTCAAACAACTTGATTGATTAGAGGAACAACGATAATGTAGCTTTGGTGTTTTTTTTTTGTAAAGACTTGAGCTGTCGGCTAGATCGAAGAAAGACGTGTGTGTGTGTGTGTGTGTGTGTGTGCGTGTGTGTGTGTGAGAGAGAGAGAGAGAGAGAGAGAGATTGTGTTAGCCAGGTTGACCAAATGTTTCGTCAAGGGGAGACATGTGGCGACCTGCCGGAGCATCCCTTGTAAAAACCCACCCGTTTACTGACGGGATACCGAGCGGGGTTGTGTCTGAGTAATGACGAGGGAAAGAGGTGGTGGTTTCGATACCTCACAACGCAGGTTCAGTGTTTCGAACCCTTGATACCGTAGTGAAGGATACTGAGAAAGTCATGACCTCGTAATGGCGTTAGTCTGTGTGGTAATCCCCAGTGCCACCGTCGCCCCGACCCTGAGACTGCACGGCCACCACTAGCCTCCAGCAGCCTTGAGGTATATGAAGTAACATACGCCCAAGACGGCCCTTGGCTGCGTCAGCCTTCTCCCCGTCTGCCAGATGCCGCGCGCGCGCGTCGCGCACCAAGAGGGGTGCGTAAGTTCATTACCTGAACGTAATAAATGTATATAAAAAAAGAAGACTTTGAGAAAAACCAGTCGGGCTTGCATACGTCAGTACACACACACACACACACACACACACACTCACACACGCATAGCTCACATATCGGTGTTACTAGCATGGTTCCCTACACATACACATTTCCTACGTTAGCACAGCCAAGCGTGAACCGATGATCACATCCTCTGTGCCTCCGCCCATGCTGGCAGCAGCAGCAGCGAACCAGACCATCACGCTAGAGTGAAGACAAAGAGTGTAGGTGGGTGCGTGGTGGGTGACGAGGCCACCATTACCCCGCCGTTAGTGGTGAGTACGACAGTGTGTGTGTGTGTGTGTGTGTGTGTGTGTGTGTGTGTACACTGGATATCGCAAGTCACATAACGGCAAAGTAACAATGGAATGGTAGAAGGGTAATGGGTGTTAATATTTACATGTTCAGCGAGACATACACGTTTTACACACACACACACACACACACACACACACACACACCTCCGTGGTGTAGCTGTTAGCGGTGCGGCAACATACCCGCATAAGTTCGAATTGTGGTCGCGGCAGCTGGCCCACAGTCCACCTAGCTGTTCATCCTCCCCAAGGGGTTGGTCGATAAAATGGGTACCTGGCTTAAGCTAGGGTGTGTGTGTGTGTGTGTGTGTGTGTGTGTGTGTGTGTGCATACATACATACATAGAAGTAAAGACTAGGTACGTATGTATAGGTTGAGACTGGGCAACACGAGTTTAAAACTCTCCTAGTAACACACAAACAGCATGCGCTCACACACACACACACACACACACACACACACACACGCACCACGTGGGTCAGGAATGAAGCCAGCTGACGACTCCATCTCACAGACACGTGGACACTGAGCTTTGAGCATGAATTTTAACGTGAGGTACTGTCAGGCTTTGAAACTATAGCTGAAATGACGACTATGACCGGACTGGAGAGAGAGAGAGAGAGAGAGAGAGAGAGAGAGAGAGAGAGAGAGAGAGAAGCTTAAGGTGGCGGAGCGCCCCTGTGGGAGGTGGAGGTTGAGGGTTCTCCAGTGCAGTCTTGGACCCAGGCGGGTCAGGTCGCACGGTGTGGCTACGCTGGAAAACCATGCTTCGCACGGCCCATGTCCAGAATGATCAACGTGGTGTATGACTGACGCTAAGCTGATCTCGGGTATACCAGTAGCCATAATATACTGGACGGCTGCAGTACTTAGGAGTACTTAGCTGCCAGAAACTACATCTTATTCTGCAGCTTTTCTCTGGATAAGACTTGCGCTGTCATGGCTAGAATGAAGCCTTCGGAATAGGTTACTGATATACCAGAAGTCAGAGAAGTGGTGAGAAAGTCCTCTTAGAAGGTGGATGGGTCTCTGCTTCAGATGGTCGCTGAGGAGCAGCGCTCCCCCACATCAGACAGTTCGCCAGGAGCAGCGCCCCTGACACACCAGACGGTCGCCAGTGATACACAAAGCCACACACACATATGTACCGCCATGACTATGCACTACGAGGCCACACGCGCCGGACACGTTCAACCAAATCTGCTTAATTCACTTTTGATATATTCCCCCCTCCTCTAAACTATGAATTAATCTTGTGTGCGAAAGGTGTTGCTTCAAGTGTGAGAGTGGCTTGCGGTGGACGCACTTCCCACGTGAGTAGTAATCAGCGTCACCCTCTCCCTCATATTATAATTATCAGTTACGAAACCTTTTAATCACCTGAAAAGTTTCCAAATACATAAATGAATACACACACACACACACACACACACACACACACACACACACACACACACACACTAGCACAACAAGCAATGCAAAAGCAGTACAAACTGCTGGTGAAGGTTTGCTTTAAAGATCGTTACACGTTTTACTGTCACGAGTGTTTGAGATTCATGTTATTCATATCAGAGCAACGGTGTCGGCGGGCCGGCCAATTGGCAATTGCAAACGGCATCCGGGTAGTTAACGAGCGAGAGCTGTTGCTAAACTGCAACACCTGTGGTCTGGGGGCGGGGGATATATATATATA
>NC_092266.1:24073256-24135756 GCF_036320965.1 Panulirus ornatus | reverse complement strand
TCACACACGTCGAGCGATCCCTCTTGATTAGCTGAGCGGCTGACAAGAATACTTCTGAAGCAGCGGTAAATGACCGCTGTAAACGAGCCGGTTGATTGGCTCTCGCCTTTCCCAAGTTTTTCACCAATGGGGAAAGTTCGGGTGTTGGAGGGAGTTGTGTAAGTTGCCAAGATTTCTTTGGTTAGTTTCCTTACACCAGCAGTTGCGTTATTTCTTTTCAGTGTCTACTACAAACAAGAAGAGATATTAAGAGATGCTGTAGACAGCAATACGTACACATCCATATATATATTTGTGTAACAGGCTGGAGGACAGCTTGTGTGTGTGTGTGTGTGTGTGTGTGTGACTTATATAAGCCACTGTCATATTCCGTGAACACCAGAAGCAAAACTTGCATGGTACTGCTTGTTACTTGTTGGGCACTGCTTGTTATTTGTAGATCACTGCTTGTTACTTGTAGGTCACTGCTTGTTACTTGTAGGTCACTGCTTGTTACTTGTAGGTCACTGCTTGTTATTTGTAGGTCACTGCTTGTTACTTGTAGAGTACTGCTTGTTACTTGTAGGTCACTACTTGTTACTTGTAGGGGTACTGTTTGTTACTTGTAGGTCACTACTTGTTACTTGTAGGGGTACTGTTTGTTACTTGTAGGTCACTGCTTGTTACTTGTAGGTCACTGTTTGTTACTTTCTCACTCTATCTAAAGAACCTCTTGGGAGTCTTCTCTGCTCCCTTCCACTTCAATAACTTTCAGTCCATTTCAAGGGCTTTCCTCCTATTCCTGCCTGATACTTAACTTCTTAAGTCTCTTGTGTGGGACCCGGCATGTGTGTGTGTGTGTGTGTGTGTGTGAAAGTACGTATGTAGTGACCCCTTGAGCACGACTGTGCCACCCTCTTTGGTGGTGGAGTGACCTTTATAATCTGACCCCCTTCGTACCGTTGTACTGAAGAGGTTAAACACAAGGATATATCGTAGATGGAAAGTCTAATATTCTGACCCACAATACGTCATAAGGGCTGGATACGTCGTGGACAATATCCAAGCGTTGAGAATTCATTAGTCGCAGCAGACATCTTCAGCTAATGAGAGTCACTCGACTTGAAATAAAAGATGCTGTCACTCCGCACAGAACTCGGTCACTTGAGCGCCATTCCGGAAAAATCATACGTCTCGCTGGTGGTCGACCAGGTAAATCCTCGCCTCGTGGCATCATGCAGAAGGTAAATGTTACGGGAGATGTTAAGAAACGAGGGTGATGCATCTGACGTTGGCACGTTGAGCCGGCCGCCCGCCCCTCCACCTCAGAACAACCACATCCGCAGATCTTATTCTGGAGACAAAAGTGTTAGGAGGAGGTCGGCAGGGAGTGCGGGAGCCTCTGGTAAGGGAACGCGGTAAAGTAAGTCTCGCTAGCACGTCCTTGATATTGTCCATCTCATATATGTCAAGCCGTACTCAAGAAATCTTTTTACTTTAAGGAATGAATGCCATCGATGGCTCATAGTTGATGACTAATGGTCGTTATCACCGCAATCACCTCCCTTACACGACAAGACTACGAGAGGGCTACTTGAGAAAATGTCTAGGCATTCCACTTTTACCTAAAAGTAATGCAAAATACCACCGAAACAAAAAAGGAGTAAAACTCTTCCTGGAAGATGCCATCCAGTTCTTGGCCGAAAAACTTGTGCCACAAGAAATGCAGAAGAAATGACGCGCGTAAACTCTTGCAGGCAAATAAACCGATGACGAAGGACAAACTCCAGCTACAACCTAATCCTGACGGCCTCACAGTCGCGCTGTTTCTCTCGCAATGAGCACGGGCGACTCCAGGAAGCATCAGGGTGAGGTACGCTTGTTTAGACCAGCGAGTGAGCGAGATGCTCTTCACCGGATATCTACTGGGCTGCAAGATGAGGGAATATCAGCGAAGATCCCGAGGACATGAGAATGAAGACAATGACATGATGACTGATGAAGATTTCTTGTAAACCCCCATGAACAGAAAAGCGAAAAGAATATAATGGAGTTAGAATCAGTGTTACTGAGCAATGTGACGAAGTTTTTGATAAAAGAACATTTGAATAATCAATTCCAACGTGCTCTCGTAACAACGCAATCAAAGGACTTAGATGGGGAGAAAAATAAGAAGGGGAGAAAAAAATATGCTTCGATATACCGAAAAGAGAATTTTGCATGTACCTCTGGGATCAGTTTTGGATCCGATGTATAAGATCGACCTCCCCTCGAGGAGAGGAGAGACAAGCTTGCTCAGCTAACATACCCTGAGCTACCACCCGTGCACTCCTCCAGCAAAATCCCTATAACTCGATTGCTAGTACCAATCCTTACCGGGAATCTGACGATGGTGTTGATGAAACGTTTGGTCACACAACGTACGATGGTCGAGGATGACTCGTACAATCTTAAGACAAGAAAAGTAGAGTCAGAGAGAGAGGAAAGAAGTGGACGACTGGGCGAAATCAGAATCAGAATCTCATGATGTTACAAGGATAACAACACAATGATAGTATTTCTTTAATGCCTTGTTGCTTCTCCCGCCTTAGCCAGGTGTACGTCATGACCAAAGCAACGACGGCGTCTCTGCTTCACGCTGACTCGTCCCCACCTCCTCACGGCTGTCAGCCTCACAGACTAGTCCATGGTAAACCTTAACTACTTCCTATGCCCTGGTTTTCAGGCCACTCACAGGACGTCGCCCCCGTCTACCTCATCGATCTACCTAATTCTCTCTAGCTACCTATCTATACCTATATATGGGTGTTACCGTACGCCACCTGCTTGAGGTTACGCTACAAGTGAAAAGCCAGCTAGGGCGAGGCTGTAACATCGACAGTTGACGACAGAGTGGTCTACTATGTGCAGCGTAGTCTTGGAACTGCAGGGCCTTTGTTTGTGTGTGTGTGTGTGTGTGTGTGTGTGTGTGAATGAGGTCAGCGGAGGGATGCCAGCGAGAAAATCTAAATCTGTGGCCATGAATTTGTAACCGTCTGAATCCAGAACCACCACCCCCTCCCCAGCCAGACCTTGTATGGCGTATTTGTGTGCCAACTCTTGACACACAGATTAGGTATTTCTTAACTTGCAAGGCACGTGACGATCATCACTACCGGGAGATCACTTCAGGTTTATGGGGCAGAAAAACTGCTTAAGGAACCGTGTAAAAAATTGGATTTCCCTTTGACGTCCTTCCAAGTTCTTATTTCTCGGGCGGAGTGTGAGTCATGCTAATCTCCCTCCTCCGCCATCGTCCTCCTCGTACACCATAACAAAGAGCTGTACATAATAAGCTCGGTATCCAGACAACCTCAAGGAAGCCCTGTATGCTGGGGTGTCTCTCGTCTTGTTTTCCGCCGTCGGAGATCGACCGGAACCTTACAAGGAACAAGGATGTGTGGCAATGACGAGTAGCTCACTCTTGGTGTTGAGAGGATGACGTGGGTAAGCCAGACAAGAGACGAGCTGATGGTCTGTTGACGACGTTATATGCTGGAGGACAGTGTAGGGAAAGTCACACAACAGAAGACCTGATGGTCTGTGACAAGGTTATCTGCTGGAGGACAGTGCCAGTGTCCTACATTCCTAATTCGTATAGAGGGAGAGAGGATAGCGAAGTAAATGACTCCTCCCCACCTATTACCCCCTCAGCTGTACCAGATGGGAGGGGATAAACGGAAAGGAACCAGGATAGAAAAGCAAAGCAGGGTGACAAAAGGGTAAAAAGACGCACATCATCTGCAATCATCATCTGTCAAGGTAATCGGAAAGTTACCAAAGTATGCTAGGCCTCGTCTCCATTAACGCACCTCTGCTGGGAACGGGTTGAGCCAAGGAAGGCCTCCAAGGAGAAGGACAAAAATCTGGGATTCTGAATAACGGTAAAACAGGAGCTACTTCAGAGATACACACATTCCTTAAGGGCACGAGAAGGTACGTCATCCGGTCCAGATGCATTACTCGTAGCTTGAAGAAATCTCCCAAGCTGGAGGAGCAGGAGGACGCGTGGGATCGTGCAAAGTAGAGGAAGAGGAAAATATGATGCTGAAGAAAGAGCGGCTCTATCAGACTTGAGAGTTTCTTTAAGACTGATCAGGTCGCAAAAGAGAGAGAGAAAAAAGTGGAAATGGCGAACTCCAAAGGTTGTTGATGTCCTATTGGAGTAACTTAGTGAGGTCCTTCCCAACTTCAAGTTACGAGCAGAGACTTAGCAAGAGTGTGTAGGGAACACTACCCACTTGAGTACGACGGTGAGACTCTTCAACCACGACAGTACGACCCTTAAATGCCACGGTACGACCCCTTGGGCACGACGTTACGACTCTTTAACAGCGACGGTACAACCCTCTCAGCGGTACGACTCTTTAAAACCAGGACGTTACGACGCCCTGACACCACGAAAAGCACGACACTCGAGCACAATGATACGACCCATGGGTTACGATGGCTTCGGCCTTTTGGTCAAAAGAAGGCCAAACCCAGCTCAGCCCAGACCATCTAACACCCGAAGAGATCGTTGCGTGACGTCGCGCTCGCAACGCGAGCGACGCAACACCCGCAAAATGAAACGCCGGAGACGTATTTCGTCTCATTACCACTAATTACACGGTCATTATCGAGGAGGATCTTAATGGCGGAATTTTGCGCAGCGGCGGCGGAGGGAGGGAGGGAGGGATGGAGAGCAAGGAGAGGGGAGGGGAGGGAGGCGAGTGGAGGGGAGGGAGGGAGGGAGGGAGGGAGGGCAGGGGAGGGAGGGAGGCGAGAGCGTAAAGTCATAACTCTGATTTTTGGATCGTTAAGCAAAAGCGATCATTAGCTGTGAAGGGAGGGAGTTATATATCACAGACACCGGTAATTGCACCAGGCAAGCAGACATTTTCCCCCCCCATGGAAGACTTGCGATTATCCCTCACATTCTTATGAAGGCTTGTTAACGGCAAATATCACCACGCTGGTCATAACGGTACAGGCAACTCCGAGTGTTATTAACGGCAAAGATCACTCTGTTATCAACGGGTAAGATAAAACGGGCGGTGCTATTAACGGAAAAGGTAACTCCTTGAGTGATAACAACGGCAAAGATCACTCTGTTATTAACGGAAAAGATAACTCCTTAGGTGTTATGAACGGCAAAGATCACTCTGTTATTAACGGAAAAGATAACTCCTTAGGTGTTATGAACGGCAAAGATCACTCTGTTGTTAACGGCAATGATCACTCTAAATGTAATCAACGGCAAAGATCACTCGGAGAAAATCCCCCACGCCTCCCCCTAAGCCAGTGCAAGAGCGGGCGGTGTTGTGGTGGTCGGAGTTATCTCCGTGTAGACTCGTTAGTGTCAGGGCAGAAATATCACACCGGCCATGTTATCTTATTGAGCAATTTCACCAGTGAATTGGGCTTGGGGAGTGTACGAGAGGTGACTTGTTATCTCACGACGCCATTCCCAGCCAGTCAGCTACTGGACCAGCCAGGCAAGGGGCCAGTCAGCCTGTGGGCCAGCCAGGCAATGGGCCAGTCAGCCTGTGGGCAGCAAGGCAATGAGCCAGTTAGCCAGTGGGCAGCAAGACAATAGGCCAGTCAGCCAGTGGGCAGGCAGGCAGGCAATGGGCCAGTCAGCCAGTGGGCCAGCCAGTCAGCCAGAGACCCAGCCAGTCATCCAGTGTGGCAGCCAGCCGCAAGTCTGCCAGAGAGCCAGTCAGTCAGCCAACCAATGGCCCAGTCAATATGTCGGCCAGCCAGCCAGCTAGTCAACTCACGAGCCAGACAGTCAGCCAGCTACAGCGGGCGGGCCAGGGACCCAGTTAGGCAGCCAAGAGCAGCTCAGGGAAACACCAGACAGGATATTGTTTGAACAATATAGACGGTCGGGATCTATAGCGTCTTCCCTGCAGGCAGGAGCGTGTGTGTCTTGCTTCTCTCTGGGAACTCCAGCGGCCGGTGTACACACGAGCACAGATATACACAGTGTGGTCTGGGCTCCGGCAGCATGTAATGGAATGTCTGCTTCCGCTCCGCGTTATCAATTACTCACAGAATCGTTCCCATATTTTTCAGCATTAAGTCCGCATTTCCGCCTTATTGTTCTGGGCAAAGAAAGATGGGCATCGGTACGATAGTTAATCCTTACGACGAGGTTTTGTGCTTGGTGCTCAACGTAGGATAATCTCGAGTTCACAAATAGCGAGTCGTGTGAGTTGCGCATTTGTCGTGTGAGTTACGCGTCGTCAAGCGCTACGTGCGAGACGGGAAAAAGAGTGTGTGTTTGTGGAATGAATGCCAACAACCAACGTGAATTTCAGGTAAAATGGAAAGACAGCAGCTTGGGCCCTAAGAGGGGAACTTGACAGCCAATTATCGTCCTAACTAAGGAGCGTTAAAGTGGTGGCCGGGAGCCATCTTACACCCTCCTCGCTGGGATTGCTGCTCTTACTTCCTGTCCCATCAAAACAGACCTACCGGGCAAGTCTCGCCATCTCCTCCTCACAAGCACCATACAACTAATCAAATCTCGCTTGTTTTCGTCACATAAGCTCTCTTACCATCTCCCGTCGGCACAATCGTTTTCAAATGTTATCATGATGGAGTCCAACATATTTATAGTCCCTCGTTCACGGAATCATGAGGGACAAGGGACCCCTTCTCTATCACTTCTTCCCACACACGCCCTCTGGCACTTCGTCCCAGACTTCTCCGGTATCCAGGCCCCGTCGTCCCGAGCCTTCGATCTTCTCTTGTGAGTCATATCTTTTTGGATCCGTAATCTCTGCCTCTGGATCTCTAGGGCTTACCGGATTTCCAAGTCCTACCCCAGTGCACATCCTGACCCCGCCCTGTGCCCTCATTGCTAACCTTCTCTCCCCCATACCCTCGAAGGAGGAGAGGATATAATTCCATCAAAGTCCTCCAGGAAACAGGAGGAGGAAGGAGGAGGTACAAGAACCCTACGGTGGAAGAGGTGGTCACTATGGCCTGTCGCCCCCTCTGGCTTACGAGGTCAACTTCAACTGTGCGAGATGCACTCGTGAGGAATTGTTATCTACCTGTTACGACAGACGTCAGGTTCACCTTATAAGTAGCCATTCCGATTACTAAGGTATTTAACAAATGGCTACGAGGAGAATCGAGAGATTGGACACTCATGGACGTAAATCCGAATCGAGTAAAAGAAATACAGGCAGTGCAATTGTTATTGGTAACATTAACTCGTGACTAGATGAAAAAAGGTCAGGATTACTCCAGCCTCACTCCACCACTGCCCTATGATATACACGTATAATCTGGTCAAGTGCTTATCTCATTGTCATAAATGGCGTTTCGTCTTCGAACTATGATGCCTCATTATCGTGTGAGGTTCGTCTTTAGCGTCCCTCTGGTGCGCAATATTCCGTCCGGAGGTAAGGATTTGGTCGCAAGGTGCGCAGCAGCGAGCTGCTGCTGCTGCTGTTACAAGTCCTCCGTCCTTCTACCTTGAGCTGGACGGACATACGCCAGCCACCTGCTCGTCTGTCTCCCTCCGTCCATCCCACACGTCTCGTCTACCCAGCGGTGAAGACTGACCACGTAAACACATACGCCAAAACCCTTTGAAGAGAAAATGAAATTTCATCACTTCAACACGACGGTACGATTCTTGGCCCACAACCTTCCTACGATCAAATCTTCGGATATCTGAATGAAAGACGAACTAATCTATCAGTCTGATCTATCAATAAACTGTTCTCACTCCATTAAAACAACCAAAGCATTCCTTAAAGTATATATATATATATATATATATATATATATATATATATATATATATATATATATATATATATATATATATATATATATTAGGGCATCTGTCAGGCGTGAAAGTGGACGCCAAACGAGGGGGAGAGAGGACTCAGGGACGGAGGACGGGAGAGAGTGGGAGGCACCTCAGCTCCCTCCTCCTCAGCCTCGCTTGGGTTAATGTTGTCGTTCATGTTAGGAGAGCCAAACATCACTCACTCGAACGGCAAACTGGATGGTTATCACTATGAGTGACGGCGGGATGGTAGGTACATTACTATACTATCGCGATAGAGCACGTAATAAGCATATATATGTATGTATGTATATATATATATATATATATATATATATATATATATATATATATATATATATATATATATATATATATATATATATATATATTTCATTCTTGACATAGAACTGTACCAAACTAGCCATCACCAACCATCAATATATGAATATATATGAATCCATTAAGCCCAAATAGTAATGACTTGGTTAAGTCTGACTAAAACTATGAACACGGGCGCGCGCGCCACTCACAGAAACAGAAACGATTTATACATGAATATGTCTGCGGTCATTATTCAAAACAGGGAACGCTCATGTATCAACGCGTTCAATCAGTATCAGACGTACTTCCATTTAGCGCCAGAAAATAGCCCCCCAGAACGTCTCTTCTCCCATGTGAGCAACTGCACTGTTCTTATGTGAACAACTGAACTGTTCTTTGTGAACAACTGAACTGTTCTTACCTTTATTGGGCAACTACTCCGTCGTTTTCAGTAGCAGCATATGTAACTTGCCGTTTTCAGTGCAGAATCTTCTAGGCGCACAGCGAGAACTGGCTTTCAAGCCACTTCATAGAAAACGCTATTGGTTGTTTGTGTAGCAAGAGGGAGAGGAGGGGAGAGGCGGTGCTTGCTTGCTGGCTGCACCTCACCTTCTGTACAATGCCCTGTCAACACTACTACACACGACGGACTGGCCCTTCCACACCAAACCATACAGAGTTGCTAATCAGCCGATCAAATAGTATCAAATCCAGACAGATGAAGAATGACAAAATCAGCGCAAAAGGTAAGATTATATCAACCAAAAAGAGTTGTACAAAAACTCAGCCTCCAGTGTTACTGACGCGTTTGTTAACCATGTCCTACACGCGTGGACGAACTCTCGTAGCTAAAGGAGGTGTTGACACTTACCATGGCAAGTGGTTCAGTGGGAAGCGCGTGAACTACTGACCTCTCGCTATCGCTTGCCTGTCTGAGCTATAGAGGTATGCTTAGCTGCCCGTCTGAGCTATAGAGGTATGCTTAGCTGCCCGTCTGAGCTACAGAGGTATACTTAGCTGCCCGTCTGAGCTGTAGAGGTATACTAAGCTGCCCGTCTGAGCTATAGAGGTATGCTTAGCTGCCCGTCTGAGCTACAGAGGTATACTTAGCTGCCCGTCTGAGCTGTAGAGGTATACTAAGCTGCCCGTCTGAGCTACAGAGGTATACTTAGCTGCCATTCTGAGCTACAGAGGTATACTTAGCTGCCCGTCTGAGCTATAGAGGTATACTTAGCTGCCCGTCAGAGCTATAGAGGTATATTTAGCTGCCCGTCTGAGCTACAGAGGTATACTTAGCTGCCCGTCTGAGCTACAGAGTTATACTTAGCTGCCCGTCTGAGCTAAAGAGGTATACTTAACTGCCTGTCTGAGCTGTAGAGGTACATTTAGCTGCCCGCCTAAGCTACAGAGGTATATCTAAGTTGGTGATCTTCGACCAATTTCTATAAACTTCCTTGTCGTGCAAACATAAACAAACTCTCCATGAATACAGAGGGTGAGTATTATACTCGCGAGGGGACTGAATACTAGTGAATATTATTCACAGGGGGGTGCATATCATACATATAATACATACAGACAAGGCAGTATGTATAATGATACATACAGTACGTATAACAAGTATGATGTACACTGGGGTAATGCTGATTATGCATATGACAGAGACTGAGGACGTATGTGTTATACGTATGATGTACACTGGCTAGTGCTGTGTATACACATAATACTGAACTGTGGAAAGGAAGCCCAGGGGAGTGGAAATCCTTTGGAGCAGAGCACAGTTAATGCCTCCCTGGTCGGTGGCTGCCAAACACCTACGAGAGAGAGAGAGAGAGAGAGAGAGAGAGAGAGAGAGAGAGAGAGAGAGAGAGAGAGAGAGAGAGAGAGAGAGAGAGAGAGAGAGAGAGAGAGAGAGAGAGTTTAACTGCCTGATTTCATCTTAGCTGCATATGTAGGTAGTTTATGTCAAAGGACATAGGATTTTCCAGAACAAAGTTATCATCTATGAAGAAAAAAAAGAAAAATCTTGTATTTTCTGTGGAAAATGTTATTTGCACAGCTATATGATATTTTGAAGTTCTTTATGTAAATAAGCACCAAGTAGTTATGAATTTAAATTCATTAAAAAAAAAAAAGAGTCACAATGCTTAAATTTAGAACAGCCCAGGCTAACACTGTCTGCATAATATCAAAATTTAGATTAATTCAGAAAAAAAATGTCACCATTGAAAATTCGAGGGGATGGCTAACTTTATTTCTCCACGGATATTTCAAAGAATTTTAACTGCAGAAAAAAAAAAGAAGTCCGTAAAACTCTACATCTTATAATATCACTTCACATATGAGGACAACACGCAGCGAAGTCGAACTTTTAGCTCAGTTTTCGTCATTCTGATTTTTGATGACCATCTACCGTATGTCTATCTTACCATTTCGTGTATATTTCTATATCCTGACGTCTCATTACTACTGGTAGGGTTAAGAGGAACTGGATCCCCTATCGTAGGTGTTTGTGTGACGTCTCATTACTACAGGTAGGGTTACGAGGAACTGGATCCCCTTTCGCAAGTGTTTGTGTGACGTCTCATTACTACAGGTAGGGTTACGAGGAACTGGATCCCCTTTCGTAGGTGTTTGTGTGACGTCTCATTACTACTGGTAGGGTTAAGAGGAACTGGATCCCCTTTCGGAGATGTTTGTGAAGCCAGTGACAACAAGGCTGTAGTTCACCATCATCGACAAATTACGAAAGCTTGAAGAACTAAGCCACGCCGCATTTTTCCACCTTACCTCCTCCCCCACAAAAAGGTGGACAGTATCATTACCTGCAACTGCAGCTAATGAGGAACACGAATAAAGGAAAACGTCACTGACTGAAGTAGATAAGAATAGCAGTCGGAGTCATGACGAATAAACAAAAAACATAAGAGGTTGGAGGACACCTTCGAAGACGCCGAAAAGAATTCTTGAAAGACCCCGAAGTAGTGTGGGGCGAGAGCCGGGAAATACTCTTGAGCCGAAGTCTCAAGGCAAATCTCATGGAAATAAGGCTCCCACGGTAGGGTGTCGGAGAGGGACACGGCGGTCGACCTATGACGAGGAGACGACATTCTTGAAGAGTCGGGTCAAATCTATCGCGCCCTCTCTGGGTTATTGCTACGGCAGATGTAGTCCAGGGGAGCGAAAGTGATACGCTGTCGTAGTAGAGATTTCTCTTCTCCCATAAAAGAAAGGCGTGTCAGTCGGGGGACCACCGCTGTTTCTGATAACACCACGCCAGGAAGTCAGCGAAGGAGGCCAAGGAAAAAAAAAAAAAAAAAAGAGGTTTTGTACGATATGGTTGAAATTATCCGTTGTATAGTACAGATGTCCCTTAATATTTATGGTTCTATGTTGGTTGTGAAGGACAGACATACATGGTAGAATATCTCAAACACGAGACGCATTTTTTCGTATTCTTTATATCATGTCTGGATATAAGAAACAAACATCACTGTTCGTATCTCTCGCCTTGGTTAAGATGCGCGGACGAAATGATGTAATTAGGGGCAAGCAGGCTACTGACCAAGTACCGTTACATGTTCATGAGGACAGATAACAACTGTTATACCCCTTGGCTGACTATGTGGTAACAGGTCTTTCATGAACAACCCGACACCATCGTGACGCGTGGGAGTGCACGGGAGAGAAATCACACGTGCAAAAGCATTGCAGCAAGGTCGAGTACATAAAGCTGGTCATTCTGTAATCCACGGATACCGATGTGAGTATAATTACCAAATCCTCTTTCCAGGTTTTCCAGCTACAGGAGATCTGCATAATCAACGAATCCATGACTGGGTCGACAGACCCAGGGCCTTGTGGAAGGTGCCCACGAATGTGTATGTGTGTGTGTGTGTGTGTGTGTGTGTGTGTGTGTGTGTGTGGGTGGGTGGGTGAGGGTCAACGTAAAGTTGCTAATTGCAATGAGGAGTTTCACTGCCTCTGTGCAATGCTTACTTGGCCTTAGATCGCCAGATATCATGACACATATGCGTTTTGCCTCATCTACTTGAGCAATGTCAACACACGAAGAGCAACAGTATCTGTGGTCTAACAAGCTAGCTGGTCTTGAGCTACAGACGCAGGGCAGGCTACTACATGCTATGTCCATCTGTTTAGGAAGAGAGAGATAAGCTTACGAGAGGCTCTCTCTCTCTCTCTCTCTCTCTCTCTCTCTCTCTCTCTCTCTCTCTCTCTCTCTCTCTTCCATCAGGGGCGACTGTGATAACCTATAAAACCGGGTGCGTTTCAGGCGCGTCTTTATACGTGGCGAGAGAGAGAGAGAGAGAGAGAGAGAGAGAGAGAGAGAGAGAGAGAGAGAGAGAGAGAGAGAGAGAGAGAGAGAGAGAGAGAGAGAGAGAGATCCACGTTCATGGCCATGGGATCCAAATCCGGGTGAATGGGGTTGGATTTATGATGCCACGACAAATTGATTCCCTCTCTCTGAACACCACCATTCCCTGAGGCTGTGTAACGCTGCTTAGAATGTCTTCCCAGATATATATATATATATATATATATATATATATATATATATATATATATATATATATATATATAAAAAGAATTCTCCATTATACTCTGGAAATTATGAGGGTGAGCGAGAAAATAAAATATAAGATGGAAGTTATGATGATATAATCTGTCTATGGTTGAAACGTATCTATGTACGATAGCATATGAGATCATCCTTGCTGTCTTCGCTTGTAAACTTTAATACTTGTAACTTTATTCTAGAGTCATTTGAGAGAGAATTTGCTGCGAAAGATTCGAAATGCGCGGAGGAGAACAAAACACGGAGGTCCTGCCTGGATTCCGTTTCGTATCGATGGGAATTATTTATTCGCCGAGTTCAGAAAGTGATCTGAGCTGTGTATTATACCATACCCCGGCTTGCACACAAACACAAACTACGTACTTCGCACAACATCTCGTCTCTCCATACCGAACCGTCGTCTGCCTCGCTCGCTCTTCACGGGGGGTACCCGGATGCTGTCCGGGACATTTGTGCATCTGATGGAAGGATACACATGTGGATTTACGCTTGCACCACGTTTTAATCCTCATATCCCTTTGGATGAATGTGTGTGTGTGTGTGTGTGTGTGTGTGTGTATATATATATATATATATATATATATATATATATATATATATATATATATATATCTTTCTTTCTTTTATACTATTCGCCATTTCCCGCGTTAGCGAGGTAGCATTAAGAACAGAGGACTGGGCCTTTGAGGGAATACCCTCACCTGGCCCAATTCTCTGTTCCTTCTTTTGGAAAAAAAAAAAAAAAAAAAAAAAAAAAAAAAAAAAAAAAAACGAGAGGGGAGGATTTCCAGCCCCCCGCTCCCTCCCCTTTTAGTCGCCTTCTACGACACGCAGGGAATACGTGGGAAGTATTCTTAATCCCCTATCCCCAGGGATATATATATATATATAAATATATATATTATCCCTGGGGATAGGGGAGAAAGAATACTTCCCACGTATTCCCTGCGTGTCGTAGAAGGCGACTAAAAGGGGAGGGAGCGGTGGGGCTGGAAATCCTCTTCTCTCGTTTTTAGATTTTCCAAAAGATGGAACAGAGAATGGAGCCAAGTGAGGATAATCACTCAAAGGCTCAGTCCTCTGTTCTTAACGCTACCTCGCTAACGCGGGAAATGGCGAAGAGTATGAAAAAAAAAAAATCACGTCAGCTCTCACGAACTTTGTAGCTGAATGCGTGATGGAAAGCTTTACGTTATCCCGCGTCCGTGACGAGAGTGATGGAGGTTCACTCCTGGTGTCGTGCACAGATCAGAAGGTGACCATAACGAGGGCCGGTGAGGCTCGCGCGGCCTCCGGTTACCTTGGGGGTGTGTCAGCCGACCGCACTCACCCCCCCCCAACTCCCCTCCTCCGCTCCTCCAGCTCGGCTCGAGCGTCCTTGGGATCTCGCTCAGCTGAAGGAGTGGAGTCACCAGACTTAGGGAGATTCAAGCTGCCGTTTTTTTTGTGGATTCCAAAACTGTTATACCTATGATTTACGTACGACTTATAGAGACTGAAACTGTAAATATGATTATTTTTTTCTTAAGCTGAAACGAATGGTACATATACACTGACATTTGTAAATATTCTCTTTTACGTGCTGAAACGAATGCTGTCATTCACAGTTCCAATCTACAGTTAATAACACCAGCATTTTCTTTTTTGATGTAAATGGTCGGTCACCTCCATTCTGCAAATATCACGTCATAAATATCGCAAGAACATCTCAGTGGGGAGTGGGGTGCTTGGGGGGACATCTCCGCCCACACCCACCTCCCTCACAGTTAGAAGATGGGGGGGGGGGGGGGGGGAAATGGGGTCGCAAATCTGATTTGGCAATATCAAATAACACCTGCCACATAAAACACGCGGGACGGACCCTAATGCTGGGGTGTCCCGGGGGGGCAACATCTGCCCCGCGCCCCCCTGTGCGTGCGTCGTTTATATCTCATACATGAGTTGTGTGCCGTGATATAGGGAGTTATTGAGCCGTATATGGTGGTATAAGGGGTCTCGTCTATAGCCCCGAGAGTAGGAGCTGCGGTCCCTACCTGTCCCTTCCTACTGGTATTGTGTATCAATGGGTATAAAAAACATCGTTACGGCCCTATTCTTCCTCCCTATCATTCATCATTTGATTTGCATATATATATATATATATATATATATATATATATATATATATATATATATATATATATATATATATATATATATATAGCAAGGATAGCAAGGATAGCGACAACGCAGGGAGGAATAGCTACAACCTAGCTCTGAAAGACGACAGTAGCTCCGTACATGGTAGCTGGTGCGCGACTGTCATTAGGGTTAACGTCAGCTGGACGAGCGGGTCGCAGTGTGTGTTGATATCTGTGTTTGTCGAGAAGTATATTCAAACTGGGATGCTGTGGGAAACACTTGATCGTGTGGAAGTGTGCAGAGAATATGTACTGACAACAGCCTACGTGAGAGTAATGTTTGTGCTGGTATTACATCTGCCACTACCAGGACTCGTGTTCGTCGCAGGATGTAGCAGGTCCGTCTCGCTGTCGACGCTGTTGCCATCTGGTGGGCCTGGCGGCGGCGGGATGCGACCCCGAGTCAACAAGTTGCAGACGCTGGAGGCCAAGGCACTCGACCCTGGGTCTGAAGCTACCCAGCCAATCACAGTCTAGTCAGCGGAACTACGCGTCTCGAAGCGTCTTCATCAGCCTTGACCTCGTTGGGTCAGTACATTAGAGGACGGGTTCGGCAAATGAGGAAGAAGACCGATTTCGACGATGAAGGCCGGCACTGTGGCTGAGAGATTGACTTGAGGAGGCAGAAGTGATATTGTGACAGTGATTGTGTCAGCGTCGCGTCGCCTCGCCGCAGTGTATCGAGACAGACTTCCCCAGAACTTTTAAAGGGGAAGTAAATGTTTATAGTTGTGTTAATGGAGTGATAGTTTTCATGCATGGTGTTTTTGACAAGAAAATAGTGAAGTTGGAGAAAAATGTAGCTTAGACATTGAAGCTTATTGACACAGTGGTGAAATTGATGAGAACTGCTATTGACGTTTGTGTGAATAAATTGTACATTTCCTTTTCCATAGCCAGAGGTTGAACCATTATGTGACATTCATTTTTTTCATTCATTTCAAGCTAAAAGTTTGTTTCTAAATTGTTCTTACATTTTTCATATGTATATATATGTATGTGTGTGTGTGTGTGTGTATGTGCATATGTGTGTGTGTGTGTGTGTGTGTGTGTATGTGTATATATATGTATATTATCCCTGGGGATAGGGGTGAAAGAATACTTCCCACGTATTCCTCGCGTGTCGTAGAAAGCGACTAGAGGGGACGGGAGCGGGGGGCCGGAAATCCTCCCCTCCTTGTATTAACTTTCTAAAATGGGAAACAGAAGAAGGAGTCACGCGGGGAGTGATCATCCTCCTCGAAGGCTCAGAGTGGGGTGCCTAAATGTGTGTGGATGTAACCAAGATGTGAAAAAAGGAGAGATAGGTAGTATGTTTGAGGAAAGGAACCTGGATGTTTTGGCTCTGAGTGAAACGAAGCTCAAGGGTAAAGGGGAAGAGTGGTTTGGAAATGTCTGGGGAGTGAAGTCAGGGGTTAGTGAGAGGACAAGAGCAAGGGAAGGAGTAGCAATACTCCTGAAACAGGAGTTGTGGGAGTATGTGATAGAATGTAAGAAAGTAAATTCTCGATTAATATGGGTAAAATTGAAAGTTGATGGAGAGAGGTGGGTGATTATTGGTGCATATGCACCTGGGCATGAGAAGAAAGATCATGAGAGGCAAGTGTTTTGGGAGCAGCTAAATGAGTGTGTTAGCGGTTTTGATGCACGAGACCGGGTTATAGTGATGGGTGATTTGAATGCAAAGGTGAGTAATGTGGCAGTTGAGGGAATAATTGGTATACATGGGGTGTTCAGTGTTGTAAATGGAAATGGTGAAGAGCTTGTAGATTTATGTGCTGAAAAAGGACTGATGATTGGGAATACCTGGTTTAAAAAGCGAGATATACATAAGTATACTTATGTAAGTAGGAGAGATGGCCAGAGAGCGTTATTGGATTACGTGTTAATTGACAGGCGTGCGAAAGAGAGACTTTTGGATGTTAATGTGCTGAGAGGTGCAACTGGAGGGATGTCTGATCATTATCTTGTGGAGGCTAAGGTGAAGATTAGTATGGGTTTTCAGAAAAGAGGAGTGAATGTTGGGGTGAAGAAGGTGGTGAGAGTAAGTGAGCTTGGGAAGGAGACCTGTGTGGGGAAGTACCAGGAGAGACTGTGTACAGAATGGAAAAAGGTGAGAACAATGGAAGTAAGGGGAGTCGGGGAGGAATGGGATGTATTTAGGGAATCAGTGATGGATTGCGCAAAAGATGCTTGTGGCATGAGAAGAGTGGGAGGTGGGCTGTTTAGAAAGGGTAGTGAGTGGTGGGATGAAGAAGTAAGAGTATTAGTGAAAGAGAAGAGAGAGGCATTTGGACGATTTTTGCAGGGAAAAAATGCAATTGAGTGGGAGAAGTATAAAAGAAAGAGACAGGAGGTCAAGAGAAAGGTGCAAGAGGTGAAAAAAAGGGCAAATGAGAGTTGGGGTGAGAGACTATCAGTAAATTTTAGGGAGAATAAAAAGATGTTCTGGAAGGAGGTAAATAGGGTGCGTAAGACAAGGGAGCAAATGGGAACTTCAGTGAAGGGCGTAAATGGGGAGGTGATAACAAGTAGCGGTGATGTGAGAAGGAGATGGAATGAGTATTTTGAAGGTTTGTTGAATGTGTCTGATGACAGAGTGGCAGATATAGGGTGTTTTGGTCGAGGTGGTGTGCAAAGTGAGAGGGTTAGGGAAAATGATTTGGTAAACAGAGAAGAGGTAGTAAAAGCTTTGCGGAAGATGAAAGCCGGCAAGGCAGCAGGTTTGGATGGTATTGCAGTGGAATTTATTAAGAAAGGGGGTGACTGTATTGTTGACTGGTTGGTAAGGTTATTTAATGTATGTATGACTCATGGTGAGGTGCCTGAGGATTGGCGGAATGCGTGCATAGTGCCATTGTACAAAGGCAAAGGGGAAAAGAGTGAGTGCTCAAATTACAGAGGTATAAGTTTGTTGAGTATTCCTGGTAAATTATATGGGAGGGTATTGATTGAGAGGGTGAAGGCATGTACAGAGCATCAGATTGGGGAAGAGCAGTGCGGTTTCAGAAGTGGTAGAGGATGTGTGGATCAGGTGTTTGCTTTGAAGAATGTATGTGAGAAATACTTAGAAAAGCAAATGGATTTGTATGTAGCATTTATGGATCTGGAGAAGGCATATGATAGAGTTGATAGAGATGCTCTGTGGAAGGTATTAAGAATATATGGTGTGGGAGGCAAGTTGTTAGAAGCAGTGAAAAGTTTTTATCGAGGATGTAAGGCATGTGTACGTGTAGGAAGAGAGGAAAGTGATTGGTTCTCAGTGAATGTAGGTTTGCGGCAGGGGTGTGTGATGTCTCCATGGTTGTTTAATTTGTTTATGGATGGGGTTGTAAGGGAGGTAAATGCAAGAGTCCTGGAAAGAGGGGCAAGTATGAAGTCTGTTGGGGATGAGAGAGCTTGGGAAGTGAGTCAATTGTTGTTCGCTGATGATACAGCGCTGGTGGCTGATTCATGTGAGAAACTGCAGAAGCTGGTGACTGAGTTTGGTAAAGTGTGTGGAAGAAGAAAGTTGAGAGTAAATGTGAATAAGAGCAAGGTTATTAGGTACAGTAGGGGTGAGGGTCAAGTCAATTGGGAGGTGAGTTTGAATGGAGAAAAACTGGAGGAAGTGAAGTGTTTTAGATATCTGGGAGTGGATCTGTCAGCGGATGGAACCATGGAAGCGGAAGTGGATCATAGGGTGGGGGAGGGGGCGAAAATTTTGGGAGCCTTGAAAAATGTGTGGAAGTCGAGAACATTATCTCGGAAAGCAAAAATGGGTATGTTTGAGGGAATAGTGGTTCCAACAATGCTGTATGGTTGCGAGGCGTGGGCTATGGATAGAGATGTGCGCAGGAGGATGGATGTGCTGGAAATGAGATGTTTGAGGACAATGTGTGGTGTGAGGTGGTTTGATCGAGTAAGTAACGTAAGGGTAAGAGAGATGTGTGGAAATAAAAAGAGCGTGGTCGAGAGAGCAGAAGAGGGTGTTTTGAAATGGTTTGGGCACATGGAGAGAATGAGTGAGGAGAGATTGACCAAGAGGATATATGTGTCGGAGGTGGAGGGAACGAGGAGAAGAGGGAGACCAAATTGGAGGTGGAAAGATGGAGTGAAAAAGATTTTGTGTGATCGGGGCCTGAACATGCAGGAGGGTGAAAGGAGGGCAAGAAATAGAGTGAATTGGAGTCATGTGGTATACAGGGGTTGACGTGCTGTCAGTGGATTGAAGCAAGGCATGTGAAGCGTCTGGGGTAAACCATGGAAAGCTGTGTAGGTATGTATATTTGCGTGTGTGGACGTGTGTATGTACATGTGTATGGGGGGGGGGGGTTGGGCCATTTCTTTCGTCTGTTTCCTTGCGCTACCTCGCAAACGCGGGAGACAGCGACAAAGTATAAAAAAAAAAAAAAAAAAAAAAAAAAAAAAAAAAAAAAAAAATATATATATATATATATATATATATATATTCCTATGAGTCCACGGGGAAAATGAAACACGATATGTTCCCAAGTGCACTTTCGTGTAATAATCACATCATCAGGGGAGACGCAAGAGAGAAATATAAGTCAGTTGATATACATCGTAAAGACGAAGCTAGGACGCCATATATATACACACACAGACTATGTGCCAGCTAAGGTACTGCTGTTGCTGTTTTTGAAGACACTAGTGTGAGACAGCACGCCACATGAATATGGGGTTACGCTGGTACTTTAAGGTGTATATACCTACGTAGACAGTACTGGGGGAGAGAGAGAGAGAGAGAGTTCTGGTACATAAGACCTGACACACAGCTGGTAGCCTTATGGTTGCCAAGAGGTTGACATGGTAGGGGACCAGTAAGAACAGCAATTATTATTCTAATTTTCTTCCACATTTTTCTGTTTGTGCTTCCACTGAACCACCTCCTCCCAGTTTGTCTGCTAATTAATTCTCCAGGTTCTTTATCATCTAGTATACTTATTTAGCTTCTTTGGGGATTTAATATTCCAATCCACTTCTTTAGCTTCCTTGAGGATTCTGTAACTTTCTTAACAATCGACTATGCCTCTTTAGCTTTCTCGAGGATTTAACAATATCCTTTCTTTGTTCTTTTAGCTTCCTTGAGTATTCTTTAGCTTCCATGGGATTTAATAATATAAAATTTCTTTCAGCTTCCTTGAGGATATAACAATGTTATACTTCTTTAGCTTCTCGCGAGGATCTAACAATACCATACCTTCTTTAGCTTCTTTGAGGATCCAACAGCATTACACTTCTTACCTCCCTTGAGGATTTGGACCAAGTCACTATACTTCTCGAGTTTCCCCTGTGGACGACGCAATGTCCTTTACCAAGAACAAACGGCCTCTCTTAATCTATCGAGAAGAGGAATCCTCCCCTCTAACCCAATATATTGAGGGTCTGCTGTTCTGTCCTTGTCAGAGGCGTCCTTACCCCCCCCTCCTTTTCCCCCAGCTAACAACTGAGGCAGACAAGATAACGAACAACCCCGATAACATGTCTGGTACGACTGTTTCCAATTTGGCTCCACTTGTTAAAGTTGTACCCGACTCTGCCCCACCCTATTCCTTATATGAAGTATCTCAGTTGATGGTTCGCTGTGACTTGGGATATATGAGGTTTCCTTCTTACCCAATTGTTCCACTGAAACTTTCCTTCTGTTTACGAGAGCGATAGTGTGCCCTCATCTTATATCCATACCGAGATGACTTCATTGGTGTTCATTACCTTATCTTTCTCTACAGGTCGTTTATCTATATCCTCCTTCCTTATTTCTCAATGTGATGATTCTTAATTCGTGTTCACTGTGTTATCTCTTCCCTATATAGCTTAATCACCTATATCTTCCCCTATTTTATTTCTTACTGTGAGATTTCTTCATTCGTGTCCACTATCTTTATCTTTCCACACAGCATGTTTACTCGTGTCTTGGTGTTTACGTCCTTTCTCCTATAGTGAACAAAGCGACGCGGCACATGAATAGACATCTCTTGGATAACACCTCACTACTACTTCACATTTTTCTCTCCCCACACCTGCCATGCTCCCCAGCACGCAACCGTGCGTACTGACACATCTCTACATCCTACGTGGATAGGACTGAGGAGGTGAACACATCAGAGCGTCTACGCGTCGGGCTTCACGCTCTGGTATGAGAGAATTATACATATAATAATATGCCATTTTACTAAGCAATAAAAACCTCATTGACCTGTTGTATTATTCTTCTTCAGTAAAGCAACATTACTACTAAAGACATGTCATTGCTGTAACCCCCCCCTCCCCTAAGCAGACACACTTATCTTTACGGTGAGGTGACTACACAGTCTACCTTAACGGATATGGGTGGACGGAGGAGTGCCAGGTGGGCAGGTCTGTGCCTTACAGAATATCAGAGTTGCCCTCCGCCCCGGCTATAGCGGCTCGACCTGCACACACACACACACACACACACACACACACACACACACTGCCCTGTGACCGCTCTGCGGAATTAATTTGTCATACTGGTTATAATTAACTTCAAACTCGAGGGAGGACGGTGCAGGGGGGTCGGCTGCTCTCATATTTCGCTGATTAAACAGGTTCTAGGCTGTGAATTTTTTTTTTTTGTGAGGTGGAGGAGGGGCGCTTTGATTTTAGTCCAGCTGGAGTGATTTGCGTCCGCGGCAGAATGTCGTTTCCTCTCGTTCTTGTTTACTTAACTCCCGGCCTCCCTCTTGTGTACCTAACAAGCTGCTCTTACCGTGGGAGTTGTATGTGCTTTGCCAGCAGCATTGTGTACAGGGTGGGGGAACGATCCTGAAATGTGTATAACGAGTCTCGTGTGTGTGTGTGTGTGTGTGTGTGTGTGTGTGTGTTGGGGAGGGTGGGTGAGGTGGAGAGGAGGCTATGAGGAAGGGAAAGGCAGAAGGATGGAGTCAGTGACAAGGAAAGAACACAGACGAGGCAAAGAGCGTGCAGTGGAGCGAGGGGAGAGGGGGGAAAAGGGGGATTGAGGAGAGGAGGAGAGGAGGTTTGGAGGTTGAGAGGAGGAGGAGGAGGAGGAGGAGGAGGAGGAGGGAGTGAGAGCAGCTTTCAGAGGTGGTCGTTTCTATTTGTCAGTCTCACTCGGGGGGTCGCACTCGCCTCCGAGCCACTCTCGAAGGGTTGATGTTTCCACTACATCCACTCCCTGTCTGAACAGCCAGCCGGCTGTGGGTTCCTCCCCATTACAGCGGTCGGTGAAGAGGGGTCAAGGGTAGTTAAAGGCATTCCCTGGTCACAGTCGCTTATGAAGTGAGGGCGCAGGGGAAAGTTCAGGTCTCCCCTTGTCACCGTCGTTGGTGAAGCGGGAGCAGACTGGGAGATACAACTTCCCTGTCACAGTGGTAGGTGTGGCGGAGGCAGAGGACAGGGAGGCTCTGGTTACCATGATGATGCCTCCTCCTCCTCCTCCGCCCAGCCCCAGCGTACCCTGGTCAGAGAAGGTGTCTGTCAGTCAACACCTTTCCTCACACGCCAGAACGCCCTACGGTATACGGTTTACGACAAACCCATAAGTTCGTGTCGCAGCGGGATGCGAGCTCCTCAGGTCATTCGTAGCATCATACGTGCTCGTGAAATTCTGGACCTCTCTTGGGTCTTGGTCGATGCATTGCAATTTCATTTTTGGCTCCTGACCTTAATCTTGCGCCTTTTTTTTTTTCTTTTTTGACAGACCAGTTCTTCGATAGATCGTCACATAATCCGTCAGTGGGCGTGTGCATTCAGGTTCCTGTGACGTAATCAGTGAGTCTATTCTGAGAGGTCGGACGTGCAATATGCAAATGTGGTATCCAACTTCTACTCCATTTATCATTTATATATATATATATATATATATATATATATATATATATATATATATATATATATATATAATTCTTTTACGTTATGGCTCTCCGGGGAAGTTGCGTGGGAATTGTAAAGTTTTCTTACTGCGTTGTAAGCGACCTGTTTCCTCAAGATGGAGTTAACCCCTTGAACGAGAAGTTACGACCCAGGACGATGTGGGTACGACCCTGGGTTGTAAATGGCCCTGGTCTTTGCCCTGACCTTTAGAGGGTCGGGTCAAAAGTCAGGCTAACGTGCCAATGAGTCCATAGGGGGTACCTAGTAACAGCACTGGGATCCCATTCCTCTCTCATGGATTAAAGTACTGAAACTGAAACTGAATTGTCTTGCAGTCGTATCAGTTTGCGTCCACTGTGGTCATGGTATACGAATCCTGGCGGCCAGGGGATGGTAGCGCATCGTGGTAGGACTTCATGTGACCCATCTCTCACCGATGGTACCATTCCATGGTAGTGTTGGACGTGTGACTCCCTCCTCATGGATGGTCCCACCCCATGGCAGCATTGCCTACAGGCTTAGCTCTTTTGTTAAGATGTTTCATTTTCTATTTTTTCTCATCAAAATACATTTTGTATCATGAAATCAAAATTCCCCCTCTTTTTTTTATATTCTCTTATTTCCTTTTACCAATTTTTTTTTTCTATTTCTTTCGAGAGTCACACGACGAAACATACGAACTTTCAACGGAAGTCAAACGTGTAACCCACGAACCAATGTCAGAGGTACAGTTAGGAGGGTCAAAAGTACTTTAATCATTTCAAAATACTTAGGGAAAGTTACGACTGGTCGATCTGTAGCACAACAGATGAAGCAGAACAATTTATTAATCTTTTTTTTCTTCCCCCCCGCAAAGCAAGTGTCCGTCATACAGATCTACACAAGAATGTGTCATATATATTTTTTTCCTACTCTATAAACGTTGGGATTGAAATGGCGCACTTCAAGGACGAGTTGAGGGTAACGTTGGATGTATATACAAGTTCCCGGCCATCAGCTGCTACCCAATTACTGAACAAAAGCAGCTTGGAGTACAAAAAGCAGAAAAACCCGTCTCTCTCTCTCTCTCTCTCTCTCTCTCTCTCTCTCTCTCTCTCTCTCTCTCTCTCTCTCTCTCTCTCCCTCTCTCTCTTTACGAAACAGTGAATGAATACTTCATTTCAGATAGGGATCAACATCATCTCCGGTTTTAATCTCGTTACATCTTACGTGCGTCAAATCAGGAAGAGCCCAGCAGCGCGGTGGCTCGGCCCGGCCCTGATCAAAGCCTGACAGCTTCCCCCACGACTTGAGAACAATGGGTCACGACCGTAATGGGTTGGAGGGCAATCTCCCCCCTGGCGGAACTACCTCCTATTACAAGGCTGCCAATCTCCCTCTGAGTCATCCACAATTATATCTTTCTTTCTTTCTCTCTCTCCTTTTTTTCCCCCTTAGGTTTTCAACTGAGTATATCCTTTTTTTTTTTTGTTCTAATTTTATTTGAACCTGTTAAGTCAGCAAAGCTCCCCCTCCCCCCCTTCCTTCCGTCTCTCTCTCTCTCTCTCTCTCTCTCTCTCTCTCTCTCTAGTCCATTACAAAACACTTCCTGCACTGCGGTTTGTGGTAGAAACTCCCGTCGGCCAGTTAACTGGAGGCACTGTTGTACCCCGTTTCAAAACCATTGGTCTACATCTTTTTTTTTTTTTTTTTTTTCCTTTGTAACCCCAGGTTCATCAGCGAGGGGCAGGAGGCGTGTATACATGGCGATCAGAGCAAGTCTCCCCTCCCTCGGGTGCGTCCGTCGACGGCGGGTCTTCTTCTCCCGACGGCGGGTCTTCTCCCGACGGTGGGTCTTCTCTCAACAGTGGGTCTTCTCCCGACCGTGGGTCTTCTCCCGACGGCGGGTCTTCTCCCGACGGTGGGTCTTCTCCGGACGGTGGGTCTTCTCTCGACGACGGGTCTTCTCCCGACGGTGGGTCTTCTCTCAACAGTGGGTCTTCTCCCGACGGCGGGTCTTCTCCCGACGGTGGGTCTTCTCCCGACGGTGAGTCTTCTCTCAACAGTGGGTCTTCTCTCAACAGTGGGTCTTCTCCCGACGGCGGGTCTTCTCCCGACGGTGGGTCTTCTCTCAGTAAATCTGTACGTCAACGAGCCTCATGGTTATGTGGCTCAGTGTGTTGACGCAGACCCAACAGACACTGTGTCAGCGTGGTGGACCAACGTCAGTGAATACCAGTCAGTGTTTCTGCACACCCGCCACGGGGCACGTGTGCACAGGTGTGTCAGTATATGATAACACATGTGTTAAGGTATCTACTGGCAACTTACCTGTATCGTGCCATTAGACTCTGAGGTCGTTTTCATCTAATGTAAAGCCAAGGAAAATAGACCCCAGGCAGTGTTGGCACTAACAGCCATATGCAGATGACCAAACTATCGTTGGCATCACGTAACAAGTCTCGCATGGTTGCTCTGGCCACAATGATTTGAGGACACAGGAGTCTTGGAGGAATCTATCGAGGACACAGAAGTCTTGGAGGAATCTTTCGAGGACACAGGAGTCTTGGAGGAATCTTTCGAGGACACAGGAGCCTTGGAGGAATCTTTCGAGGACACAGGAGTCTTGGAGGAACCTTTCGAGGACACAGGAGTCTTACAGGAATCTTTCGAGGACACAGGAGTCTTGGAGGAACCTTTCGAGGACACAGGAGTCTTAGAGGAATCTTTCGAGGACACAGGAGTCTTGGAGGAACCTTTCGAGGACACAGGAGTCTTAGAGGAATCTTTCGAGGACACAGGAGCCTTGGAGGAACCTTTCGAGGACACAGGAGCCTTGGAGGAACCTTTCGAGGACACAGGAGCCTTGGAGGAACCTTTCGAGGACACAGGAGCCTTGGAGGAACCTTTCGAGGACAGAGGAGCCTTGGAGGAACCTTTCGAGGACACAGGAGTCTTGGAGGACTCTTTCGAGGACACAGGAGTCTTGGAGGAGTCTTTCGAGGACACAGGAGCCTTGGAGGAAACTTTCGAGGACACAGGAGTCTTGGAGGAATCTTTCGTATTGGTCTGACTCACACATCCCCACTCCCGCGACCTGGGTATTGCCTCTGACTGTTCTGTAGGATTAATCCATCATACGAGTTAAAATTAATTTAAAACTCGTGCTTGTATATTCAGATTTCGCTGATTAAATGGACTCTAAATTAGTTTTGAATTTTTAATCAAGAAGAACGGATTATTTTTCTGGCTAAAGGCAGACTGTCTTTTCCTATTTCTATTTTCAATTTTTTTTTTTGTCATTGAGCTCGGTGGATCTATATTGGCCTCCTCTTGTGTACGTAACAAATTGCGTTCATCAACGGGGCAGTGTAGACTTTGAACACAACATTCTCCATAGGGACGACAGCGGTCCTGTAATGTGTACAGTTATCCACTGTGTGTCAAAGGCTATTGTGAGAAGGTAGAGAGAGAGAGAGAGAGAGAGAGAGAGAGAGAGAGAGAGAGAGAGAGAGAGAGAGAGAGAGAGAGAGAGAGAGAGAGAGAGAGAGAGAGAGAGAGAGAGAGAGAGAGAGAGAGAAACTTTTCCGGGGGTCAGAGGGGAAACCGGGGGTTTCGTGGATACACGGGACGGCGCGTGGTGTCGAGAACAGAGAGAAAAACAATAAAGGAAAAAATCGAGGCTGGTTTTCGTGGTGGATCTCCTGATTCCTACACGTGTACTGCCACGTAATATGCTCACTGTCTCCACTGTAACCTGTACACATCCCCGTCACAGTGGCTGAGGAGGAAAGTGGAAGGATGTGACGCCACGACACTGTCTACTCGATACTCTTTTCACATGTTTCTGTACAGAAGAATCCTCCTTTTACGTAATCTTCTCTTTGAATAACATCTGCACTATATGACACCGAACCATCTGTGAGCGTCATTGAATGTATCTTACAACGCTCCTACATGCAGATGAGGAGTAAGGAGTATGCATACTTGCCTACTAGTACTACTACTACCACCACTACCACCAACACTCCTACTATCAGTGGGTGAGCTTGTGTTACACCCTCTCTCCTGCATCTGGGAGGCAACACCTGCTCTGCCTGGCGAGTGTGTGTTAAGGCCGTGGCCAGAGCGAGGAGCCACTGGACCACAAGTGTTGCCGGACAGGGCTAGCATCGGTCTTCATTCACCACCTCTCTTCTCTACTCCTATCAAGGATCTGCTGCAAATCAAAGCGTAAAAGTCTGGTAGCAGCTTTAGTAACACTAGCAACAACGAGATTAACAAACTGAGCAGAAGATATTTCTTGAGATCCTGTTGGTTGATCACGGTTAGGATAATAACCGGGACAAAATCGAGTGTCGTGAGAGACTCCATTCGTAACGTATGACACAGTATGGTAATAGTCTCTGATGTCTGACCGCGGGAGGAAAGTTCTCGGATAAAGGGGACGAGAGAGGGAGTGATCCAACAGTCCCGGATATTACAGCTTACGGAGAGCAATGGCCACGACCCGGGTTGAAACGTATGTTTCAACTTTAGATGAACTGTTGGCTTTCCATTATGCTCGTGACGTACTGCATACACCAAAGGAGCACCATATGCTTTGAACGTAACGTTGCCCAGAGGGGTCGGCCACTGGCTCCGACACGCGTGTATATCATAGTCTGTGTGTGGCAGGATACAAGAGGCAGTGGGACAGTCTGCGGAAGAAAGAGAAGCAAGGGTTGGAGGGGAAGAGAAGGGGAATATAAAAAGGACGTAAAAAGAAGGATTTGGGGGTATACAGGAAGAGGAACACGGGAGACAAGGTGGGATTGGTGTTCGAAGCAGTCGAATCTTGTATTTGACTTCACCCACATACTATCCTCCGCTGACTCCAAGCCTCAGATTACGGTATGTACCTCCTCACAGTCTCTATGCTCCCCGTCAACCCTGAGACTTGTTCATCCACTTTCATCATGGTTTATGAAGCTTCATAGCTGTGGTTCATGGTGTTACTCACTTGCCTATTACGTATTTCCTTCTCTTCTTTTTTTCAAGGATTGGGGAAACAAGACCCAAAAATCCTCGAAAAGCTAGGCTGTCTCAGCTCAGAGCCATCAACAAAACTTTTACTTCCCACATGATTACGAGTTACGGGTCCTCGCCGTCATACACCAATGCACTGGACGTTAACATATCATGGGCGACGCTATGCAGGTTCCTTGATACGCTTGGGTAAACCACCAGCCTCTGGTCTGGGGGGCTATTTACATATACAAGTTGGTCCGCTGTCATCAACAACAGATGTGCTGCATACTTCGACTCCGTTGGTCATCGAGGGTGTGTTGCACTTTGGCCCCGTGATGAATCTCCTATTCCTCAGTTGTAGTTAGGCTTAACTGACGGTTGTACTGGAAGCGTGAGGTCATCTGCTCATCACAATCTCAAAACTCAACCAAAGAGACAGTGTGCAAGTTAGAAGTATTGGATCAATTCTATAAACGTGGGTTTTAACACCTCCTTCAAGGTAAGAGGAAGAATTCAAAACATTCTCACTTTTTTCATAGTCTCTATTACTGAACTTTATAGTATTTCGTCCGTGAAAGTTCAGGATTTCAAGTTCCCCAATAATAATATGAACTTGTATCGCTTACTTTGCTCGTGGTAGGGACAAATATCACCGAAGGTCTGAACTTTTAAGGAAATCAATCCATAAAATAAGTTCGTTGCACGGTGTCGGAGTTCACCCATAACACATCAGTACTGGTTATCTTAAAGATGAGCATTTACTTAAATTCTAGAATGACGATCAACAGTGGCATTCCAAACTTTCCTTGCAGGTCGAGATGCGAGTGTGGTTCAGCGTCGAGTAGACAGCTACTGTGCGTGGCCGTCCCTCCTGGGCCATACTTCCACCTTGCACTGCCTGTTGTTGCCCAGGTCACACAACTCAAGCGACACACACACCCACCCCTCACCTCGCTCCGCCACCTCGTCTCATCGGCCTTGTACCGCGTAGAATAACGGAGTGATTTTGCGATACAAACGCACGGGGCAACGCGTAACACACACATGTAATACATATGATAGTCACACATACCCACACACACACACGCAACCGCACTACCATTTGCAACCTGTAAGAGGCCAGTGCAGCGTGCCGTGACCAAGCCCCACACAGCAAAAGGTGCGTCGACAGATTTTGCCGGATGGAGAACAATGGATGGGTCAGGGCTTCGTGACAGGGCCGCGGAGTAATCTCCCTCTGGCTGAGCCACCCCTGCATTGTAGTATCACCAGACCTGCCAACCTCACGTATTTCACGTATTTAGAAAAAGGTTGACGTATTTTTCTCCGAGTTGACTTGGATACCACTCCACTCCCTCTGTCTTAAGACCCTTATTTTTCCCCTCTTTTAGGTTACTGAAAAACACCTCTCCACCCAACACACACACACACACACACTTCAGCACTTCAGCTCATCCGAAATTCCTCCTGACGAGTTTACTGTGCAGGTGCTCTTCGAGCTGTCGCTGGGCAGCGTTCCCCTCCTCCCATCACCGGCCAGAGAGAGAGAGAGAGAGAGAGATAGATAGATAGAGAGAGAGAGAGAGAGAGAGAGAGAGAGAGAGAGAGAGAGAGAGAGAGAGAGAGAGAGAGAGAGAGAGAGAGAGAGAGAGACACTCCTGCAGTGGATGTCTACTTCGGCTCTCCCTACCTGGCTTCACATGTTACCTGATACTCGACTTATCTCCCCAGTAACTCCTCGTATTGTAAAGTCATATCAGAGTATCTACCAATCTATCATATTCGGCTGTTCATTCACACTTCCGTTGACAGAAACAGTAGTGAACATGTGTTATGGTCCTGTGTGGATCAATAATGATCGTTTTAATTAATCAGAAACGTAATCATTGCCAGCAGTGCAGCAATTCCTGACACTACAGCAGTACCTCCCTGCCGACGGTCTGTCTTCACTACGGCAGGCGCGCAGCCCCTCTGGAAAACCTTACCGGAGACCCCGGGGGTTGGCGGTGGGGGTTAAGATGATGGCGCACCTCCTCCCTCACCCCGAGACTTGAGCAATCCGCTGCCTTGCTCCACAGGATCAATTTGTCAGGCAGGTTACAATTAACTTCAAACCCGTGCTGTAAGCTCAAATTTCCCCTGATTAAATAGGGGTCTAAATTGGAATCTGGAATTAAGTCTGGTGAAAGCCGGACTGATTCCCATCTACGGGCGAGTGTCGCTTCCCTCCTTGTTTCCCTCCTGGTCCGACAACCCATCGTCCACCTGTGGACGGCGTCGCGCCGCGCTCTCACACGAGGTATTAGTGTATAGTGTGAGCACAACATTCTGCAAATGGGTTGCCAGTGTTTCCTGAAGTGCGTATCCTTTACTCTGCGCGCGAACTGTATAAAGGAAGGAGGGAGGGAGGGAGAGACAGAGACGATGGGGAGAAAGAGTGAGGAGAGAGGGAGAGAGAGAGAGAAAGAGCAGGGAAGAAGGAAGCTGTACAAAGTAGGAGGATGAGAGAGAGAGAGAGAGAGAGAGAGAGAGAGAGAGAGAGAGAGAGAGAGAGAGAGAGAGAGAGAGAGAGAGAGAGAGAGAGAGAGGAAAGAGCTGGGCGATTAGTTTTCGAAGCAATCGTTTCTACTGACGAACCTCACGAGTCATTCGGGGTTGTCCTTCCGTGCCAGGCTTCAGCTGCAGTGGATACACTGTGCAGGTCTGTCAATACATCCTCCGTCTGTCTTGATTGAGAGCCGTAGACAGGCGGTAGCAGCACAGTGGGACGGTGAAGGTGAGATGAGAGTAGTGAGCCGGAGGTTCCACCTCACACGTCCGTAACAAGACGTACACGAGTCTGTACGTGTTCGTGAACTGTAGCTCACGTCTGTCACGAGCAGATGCACGCGAGTCTGTACGTGTGGGTAACCATTTCGTGCCCATCTGCTACGCCATCCTGGTTAAGTCTATCTGCATTCGTTTATGATCCATGTCGCACACTGTAGCTTGTTTACGGCTCTCAATCAAGACAGAGGGAGGATGTATTGACAGACCTGCACAGTATATACACTGCAACTGAAGCCTGGCTCGGGAAGGGCGACCCCGAATGACTCGTGAGGTTTCGTCAGTAGAAACGATTGCTTCGAAAACTAATCGCCCAGCTCTTCCCCCCCCCCCCTCTCTCTCTCTCTCTCTCTCTCTCTCTCTCTCTCTCTCTCTCTCTCTCTCTCTCTCTCTCTCTCTCTCTCTCTCTCTCTCCATGCGCTGTTAAACTACCTACATCTCCCTGAATACTGTGTGATGAGAGGAGAGAAAAAAAAAGAGAGACCATGTCTTTGAAATGCAGCCAGAGGCGTGATCATCTTTCATGGGGACTTGGGTCTAAGCCGGCGAAGTATTCCCTCGAAAATCTGATCCGACAAGAGACATGACGGTGATAACCTCACTCCCGCCTTTTCAGCATAATGCGATTTCACAAGTCGTGAGAGGAGCACATCCCTGTATCAGAATACTTGAATTAATTCGGCGCCTCGCTCGCCCACCCCCGCCCCGCCCCACCATCTCTTGTTCGCGGGGAAGGATTCTGAGCTGTGTCGCTCCGAAGCGAATGAAATTATAGATACGAATAAATGAGAGGGGGAAAAAAAAAAAGAAAACTTCCTGAGACACATTATCAATGGGAATCATCACACCCACAAGACCAACCATCCACCAGTCTTTGTTGTGGAGTGAAGTGATGTTTGGTGATGTGGATGTGTTGGTGGAGTTGGGTGTTAGGTAGATAAGTGGATACCAGGTGAAGCATCACCTTGTGACATACACACACACACACACACACACACACACACACACACACACACACACACACACATACACACACACACACACACACACACACACACACACAAAGAACGAGAAGCAGAAGAAGAAGAAGAAGAAGAAGAAGAAGAAGAAAAGGAAGAAAAAACACTCCACAAACAGCTAAAATAAGTCTGTATTTGTATTCCGACATAAAGAGAAAAAACCTACAGAAAAAGACAACACATTAAATTACAACCGTGGTCGGACGTGTATACAAAGTACTGTTTCTCTGTTTACTGCCCTCTGCCGTCCCTTTCCTTGGTCCCCTGGTCAACCTTCACGGGAGAAACCTGGCCCTAAACACATACGGATGTGTGTGGTCATAGCCAATGGTCGACATTAACATAAGTAATGCCAAAATTAGCATGGGAATCATGGGGAGGAGTCCTGTTTTTCATTTTCCTCTTTGTGAGAGGCGGACGCTTCGCTTGTCTGTGGGTGAAGAGAATACCATATTTAGAAGGGTTCCATTTGTGTGTATATATATATATATATATATATATATATATATATATATATATATATATATATATATATATATATATATATATATATATATATCAGACTAAAGGAAGAAGAACAGACAGACTATTCTATCAGTAAGCTTATAGCACCGATGATTAAGAAAGCTGAGAGAACATACCAATAAAGAATTTAGAGTTGGATGGCACAAGTCTGATCCTTGCTCCACTTAGGTCAAGGTCCTTTGTGGGTCTTTTTTTACCCCCCGAGGGGGTCAGTTCTGTAGCAGACCCGCCAGTAATGTGGGACCATAAATCACCTTAAGCAAGACGTATGTCCCTGAGTTAGCTTAATATATGTACTGAGCAGCAAGCGCAGACTGACGCTTGCCCTGATTGGTGGCGCGGGTTTCTATGTGGGAATGTCTTGAGTGTGACACTCCCTCCCTGTGACTGGATGGTGATTAATGACCTCCAGACTCCCATGAACTGCCTCCACTAACATGTCGATCTTGTTCACTTCCTCGTCTCGTGTGTGTGCTCGCTCACGCCTGCCTCTCTCTCTCTCTCTCTCTCTCTCTCTCTCTCTCTCTCTCTCTCTCTCTCTCTCTCTCTCTTTCACGTGGATGATCGGAGCTCATTAAAACCTGAAAGCGGACCACATTCGCGCACGCACGTGTGTCTGTGTGTGTGTGTGTGTGTGTGGCGTACCTCGTAACGAAAGTTCATTGCGACCGTCGTATTTCTTCGCATGATTTCCATACGCATGAACCCAGGCTCGGTCAGTGCCCAGCACACAACAGGGATCTTCAGGGGCACCGTCCACGAAGGGGCAACGTGTCACACGCCTTGGCACTAGATACACCTCGTGACTGACAACAGTGAGAAGGAGGGAATGTGAATGACCACTTGTTCCTCTTGGTAAACGTTCGTATGTGCACCACCTCTGTGATGACGGGGAGGTAGGGAGCCTGGCTACTGCTGCCTCTTAGAGAGACGATCTCATTCCATCCTCGAGCTGAAAATTCTACCCATTATTCAACATGGTGTCCGCCATGTTACCTATTCATGAGTCATATCCCCAGCGAGTTGCAAGGATATCTCCCCCGAGTTTTTATGGGAGGAATATAATTATCAAGTTTCAAGAGACACAAAAAAAAAAGAAAAAAAAAAAGGTTAAGTTCCTGATTATCTTAAGGGGGGTGAGGGAGGGTGGGTGGGCAGGGGGTTAAGAATAACTGATTATTCTTTGATTCATCACCGCCTTCTCAGGCGCCTTGGTACGCTGGGGTCATTAGCATAATCCACTTTCCGATCGGGTCTTTTATGATTTCTTTCGGGCAAATCTTTTCGGGGTCCTTCGTGCCCACAGAGTCCTACACCTACATCGGCTCTACAGGACAGGTACTCTTTTAGGGGGAGATTCCAGGGAATGTTAGCAGGCAGAGGAAAATGTAGATTTTTTAGCATCCAGTAAAAAGCAGAGAATGAAGATGGGTATACGGATGGAAGCGGCAATAGTGAGACATTAGGAAGACCGGACAACCATTAGAATCGTAGATATGAGGGAGGAGTAATCCAGGATGAACACGAATGGAAGGTGAACGCACACAATTTTACTCACCGTGA
Source organism: Panulirus ornatus (assembly GCF_036320965.1). NCBI lineage: Eukaryota > Metazoa > Arthropoda > Malacostraca > Decapoda > Palinuridae > Panulirus > Panulirus ornatus. Next base: position 24,102,060 of record NC_092266.1, on the reverse strand, counting down.
CCTCCTCATCCAAGACCCCTTTTTAAAAGTATTTCCCTAAATAGCTTCGTCTTGTTACTCAACTGCCACCTTCTTTTTCCGACACTTCCCCAGCCAGTTGATCCTTCTTACCCCGGGTGTACATGTTAATCCAAGGCCTTCTCTTCATCCAACTACCCTCCTTCTACAGACCACATCCCCTATCCAATGTTCGCTCCCTTGAAAGACCAGTCTTGATTAGGTACCCATTCCACACCAAGTATTTCCATCAACCCCCCCACTCTTTCGTCCCTCATAACTGTTATTCCTCCAGTACCCCATCCTTTCCCATCACCTTATACTCACGTATTCTCTCCCTACCTTAAGATAACCTTCCCTCTTCAGTACACATGACCCCCAAGGATCACTCCCTAACTTCAAAAGGCACTCCTCCCTCAGGAGAGTGAAAAGAAAAAAAAAAAACTTTTTCTCCTCTTTAACAACCCAAGAATAAACCCTTTCTGTCACAGCGCCCCTCTTCCCTGGAATCCTTTCCAAGTGCTCCCCCTCGAGATCCTCACTTCTTTTTCCAGACTGCTCCTCCCCACTCCCACACCCGCCTTGCCTTTCCCCATACCCCATCGTCACCCCGAGATCAAAATCATCATTGCAGATTCTCAATTTCCCTGCGACACATTATTCAGAAGTCTCCCCTTTAACACCCCCCCCCCCCTTCCTGCTGCACTACGTTCTTGCCATGCATTCCATCTTCATCTCGTGCCCATACGTACGTGCATAACATATTTTCTATGTGCTTTCCCATGCAGTGGGGTGTAACTTTCCATTCGCCATGAACACCCTTCTTTCCTCAAAGATCCTTCCTTCCCTCCATCCCCAGAACCACCCGTCACCCCCAAGACACTCCTCTCCCATTCTCCAGGTCAGGAGGGTGGAGGGCGACACGAGGGAATACGAAGATACATTTGATATTCACGTCAGCCAAGTTTATGAAGAGCCTCTCTCGGGGTATGGAATCTGTGATAGGAAGTTGGCGGAGGTGAGGTGAGGTGAGAGGAGAGGAGAGGAGGAGGAAGAAAGGAGAGGGAGAGAGAGAGAGAGGTGGTGTTGGTGGTGGTGGTAAAGGAGAAAGGATAAGGCCATAAAGCGTAGGCGGAGTAGGAAAATGACCCAAGCAGCCACGACAGTTGGGAAAATGTCTCTTTCTAGATGAGACAGAAAATGAAGAGGAGCTGGGAGGAACTAAAATACAACTGTTTACATTACTTGTTTCTTCGCGTCCTGTGTGACGGTCCGTTTTCATCCCACCTCAATCTTCATTTATCCCTCTGTATATCTTTTTGCTTCTCTGAGAGTATGGCTCTCTGACTGTCTTCCTCCCCCCGCTGTTCAGGCTCTGCTGAAGATGAAATTATAAACGTACCCACCTACACGAAACGTAGTAATAAACTCACACTGTTATCTTTAGCAAGCTTCTTGCAGCAATGAGGGCATTATTTCCACACTCATTTTTTTTTTTCCTTTTTCATTATCCCACGTTTGAAATATATCTTTTCTCACAGCTAATGGCCTTTCTCTCGTCTAGGCGGGGAAGCATCAAGAACACAAACGAATAACGGCCTCATTTGCACACATATTCAGTGTCAGGTATGTTATACAGAATAATGAATGCATTTCATTAACTGTATAATACGAAATAATTCTTAACTAATTTCGTCGGTGGTTCGCTGTTCCGAGCTTTGCGCCTAACGACCGCCAGGGTCGTTAAAGACCATCCACCTTCAAGTTATGACCACCAATCGAATACGCTCTGAACGCACGAATCACCTTCAGGTGTTCCGAGATAATTCTCAGACCGTACACAGCCTCACTGTGTGCATGACCCTCGCTCATGGCGCCGCCCTCCCCCACACCACAACCACAAATCTACGGACGCAAAATAGTCTCTTATGGCACAAAAGAAGTTCTGGCACTTGAGAGAGAGAGAGAGAGAGAGAGAGAGAGAGAGAGAGAGAGAGAGAGAGAGAGAGAGAGAGAGAGAGAGAGAGAGAGAGAGAGAGAGAGAGAGTGTAAGAAAATAAGAATAATCATTCAGCTTTTAAAAAGTAACTGGAACTATATTGGCTATGTTTCGCCAAGACTTTGGCATGAGCTCGACACACCAAGAGATATGGGATCAAAACGACTTAAAGCAGAGTTGAGAGGATCGGCAGACAGACAGATGCCCAAGTCCCCTGGATGCCCTTGAGAGTCGTGGGTGACGGAAGTGAGGTCACTGTGACGTCAGAGATCTGAACCATGTACTCACCAAGCATAACCGATTACCCCACAGAACAACGGACGTGGAAAAGCGGCGTAAAGGCTTCGGAAGAGACACGCAACCTACGATGAACTGACCGACGTATACCGGCGTTTGGTTCAGGGTTCACCAGCCTCGAAGAGAAAGTGGCAGATCCAGATCGGTCCTGGCGGTCTTCCGACATGTAAACGCCCTTACATGAAAAACTGAGGTTACTGAAGCTAGAAACTAGCATAGATCTCAGCATCTGCCACCTGTGAAGCTCTCTCTCTCTCTCTCTCTCTCTCTCTCTCTCTCTCTCTCTCTCTCTCTCTCTCTCTCTCTCTCTCTCTCTCTTATTTTCTGAACAGATGATATGTACAGCATCTTGTGGTGTTAGAACATTGGCCTTGTCTTGGCAACCTCCCAGACCCACTCTCAGCCTTGCTTGTTTTGTTTCTGTGTGTATGTGTGTGTGTGTGTGTGTGTGTGTGTGTGTGTGTGTGTGTGTTGCCAGCGCTACACCACGCGACCCACAACAGGGAGGGAACGGCCATTTAAAGTCCTGGCATTCTAGAAACACAGCTTAACTTAAACCCTGGTGACACCTGGTCTCTTTTCTGTGGCCCAGCGATAACAGCTTCTAAGCGGACGTCTTTGCAACGTTAGAATTACCACCATGTTCAGCGGCTGGTGTGTGTGTGTGTGTGTGTGTGTGTGTGTGTGTGTGTGTGTGTGTGTCTATTTCTTTTTCTCTCCTTCCTAGACTTCACGTTATTGAAGGGGATCCTCCCCTTAGCTTTTCTATGGTCTGTGGCACAGAAGTAAAGACAGAGACTTCACTTGATGTTTAAAGTTCTTTCAAGTGGTCAGCAAATACTTTATCATTCTTTGGTACAATTTTTTTTGCAAATACTTTATAACTTTCTCTGCACAAAAAATTTTTATCGAAGTTTTTCTTCCATAGTTTTCAGCAACTGTGTTTTTTTTTAATATCAGAAGTTATTCGAGAAGCAAAAGATACTTTTAATCTTTTTATATTAGTTTGTTTGTTTGTCTGTCTGTCTGTTTGAGGTGAGACGGAGTACCTGCCTGTGCTGAGGACACCGTGAGAAGTACTCAACAAACCTCATTAATGTCGTACCCAACTTCCCTCAAATGACGTAAAACCATCGGTCTGGAAAAAAAAAGAATACCTCGGGGAGGGGAAAAAAACCCCAGACAAAACTTGGGTTCTTGATTTTTTTTTCCCTTTCCTTAGATCCCAATGTTTATGTTCTCAACTTACGTTAGTCCGTTTCAACATTATAATTTCGGGGAGTTGGCAGTTTAACTCCTGCCCCAGAGGCATCATCAGCTTTACAGGATTACACTTCCCTTCTTGGTCAACACGACCTCTCCTGGTGACCACTTCCCATCCTGGTCAACACTTCCCCTCCTGGTCAACACTTCCCTTCTTCGTCAACACGACCTCTCCTGGTGACCACTTCCCATCCTGTTCAACACTTCCCCTCCTGGTCAACACCTCCTCTCCTGGTCAACACTACCTCTCCTGGTCAACACTACCCTCTCTGGTCAACACTTCCCCTCCTGGTCAACACTCTCCTCTCTTGGTCAACACTACCTCTCCTGGTCAACACTTCCCCTCCTGGTCAACACCTCCTCTCTTGGTCAACACTACCTCTCCTGGTCAACACTTCCCCTCGTGGTCAACACCTCCCCTCGTGGTCAACACTTCCCCTCCTGGTCAACACCGCCCCTCCTGGTCAACACTTCTAGTGGTCAACACTTCTCCTCGTGGTCAACACCTCCCCTCCTGTTCAAACTCAGCAAACAAGTTTGATGGTGTTTCCCGCCACCCTCAGCGCCTCCGCTGCCTCGGACGTGGCGAAACCAGGCACGCAGTAGTACATCCCTCACATACGTAATGCCCTCCTGTAACCTTAGCCATACCTACCACCTGTTCCTCCCTCAAAACAAACGAGGATAAATTCTTCAAGTGGCGTTATCGCCACTTAATTTATCTATGTGTGTGTGTGTGTGTGTGTGTGTGTGTGTGTGTGTGTGTGTGTGTGTGTGTGTGTGTGTGTGTTTGTACTAGCGGTCAATTCAAGCCGTGCATTCGTTCAACTCATTCTGACTGCAGGCGTAACAGGGAGCGTATCTGCGAAAGGGAGTCCACCGGTCAACGAACGCCATGACTTAGAAAACGAAAAGAAATGTGACTAGACATATATATATACTACAGTTGGTGGCCGATCTTCCTCACGTACAGATACAGCAGCAGCAGCAGCTGCTTCGGGAGGAAGGTAGGTGGCCGATCTTCCTCACGTATAGATACAGCAGCAGCAGCAGCAGCTCCGGGAGGGAGGGAGGGAGATGGCCGATCTTCCTCACGTATAGATACAGCAGCAGCAGCAGCTTCGGGAGGGAGGAAGGAAGGGAGGTGGCCGATCTTCCTCACGTACAGATACAGCAGCAGCAGCAGATTCGGGAGGAAGGTAGGTGGCCGATGGCCGATCTTCCTCACGTATAGATGCAGCAGCAGCAGCAGCAGCTCCGGGAGGGAGAGAGGGAGGTAGAGAGGAGGGAGGGAGTAATATCGGTGTCGTTGTGAGGCTCTTGGGAGGCAGTATCTCAGGGACTAATAACACCCCGCAATGTCCACACACAACTTTTCTGGCCAGGTTTATTGCAGTCACAAAGAGGATGGCAGAGGATTAATGAACGGTAACCCGCTCTCTCTCTCTCTCTCTCTCTCTCTCTCTCTCTCTCTCTCTCTCTCTCTCTCTCTCTCTCTCTCCTGCTCTTTTTTTTTTTTTTACACCCTCACTTCTCACTCTGGTTGTTGCCTCTCTTCTTCTTTTTCTCTTTATCACATTACTTATCATCCAAGTGTTTTTGCTGCTTTCGACTCAAGTTCTCTCGTCTATATTTCGTTTTCGTCCACTGCTGCTTCAGCTGTTACTTGGAAATCTCATATTTTTCCGGTCGATCTCGCATATCCCTTCACCCCAATCTTTATCTCTCTCACTACCTCTCCCTCTCTCTCTCTCTCTCTCACATACCTGGCTTAGTTACTTGGAAATCTCATATTTTTCCTGTCGATCTCGCATATCCCTTCACCCCTGTCTTTATCTCTCTCACTACCTCTCCCTCTCTTTCACATACCTGGCTTAGGCTGGTGTGTGTGTGTGTTGTGTGTGTGTGTGTGGGCGTATGTGTGTATATAAACACACAAGAGTAAAGACACGGTACATGTACGTACCAGGTTATGAGACGAGGGAGCTACAAGAGTCGTACAACTCCCTCCCCGTTAACCAACCCCCTCCACGCCGTACACAAGCCAAGAAACGATCCCTCTGATTCTCTCACGAACTCCTCTTTCTTGTTCAGTGTAGGAGAAATATTATTTGTGGAGGAGATCGACCCTCGTTGAGTTGTTTGGGGGTGGGAGCCACGTATTTGTAGCAGTACGGGAGACTTGCCTTTGTGGAAGGTGGATACTTTAGTGCCTGTTTTATGAGTGGTTTTCTATTTACGAACAGCTATATTCTAAGGCTGTATCTCTGCTCATATTGCGGAGGAACCATTATTTGTTTCTTGTTTTGGTGGCTTTAAAGTGGAAGAAATTCCTTGTTTTGCAGGCAGGAACCATTCTTACTTCTGCAGTTCAGAATCATCCTGCCTTTTGTAAGGGGAAAACTTTTCGCGCTTCCTTTCCACCAAGATAATAATCTTTCCTTGTCCTTTTTGGAGGAATACCAGCCCTGTTATGCTCGTGTTTTGGAGGATAGCCACTGTCTGTATGCATTTTGGAGGAGAGCCACTATTTGCAGGTATTTTGGAGGAGAACATCAGTGTGGTGGTCTTGTTCGTCATCAAGATCTGGTGTCATATTTTTAATACAAGTACCAAATCAGCAGCAGAACCGTCTAGGACTGTGGCACGATCAGGCACGACACACGTGTGTGTGTGTGTGAGGGAGACAGGTGGGTCACAGCCAGTCATGTTGGAGCACAGGAGCGCCACACCCGCTGCCCAGCGGAGGTCCTCCGTCGATAACTGAAGTCGAACATTCTTGAGCAATGCCAGCGATGCACTGCGCGTGCTCAAGTCGGTTGTTTGTTTGGGGCTTTAATGCTACCAAATACCAGGTTTATTAAGGTCGTAGACGTTAAGTTATATCCACCAGCCGAATAATCTCTCTTTTCAACACCTTCCTCAGGTGGTGAGGATAACCACACGACCACACACACACACACACACACACACACACACACACACACACACACACTCGCTAGGCATGTGTCCCATGCCTTGCTGGGAAGAACCAGTGTAGTCCTGTTGGGAGGGAACCTTCTCTTTCTTCTGGAGAGAACGAGTGATATTGTGTCAGAGAGAGAGAGAGAGAGAGAGAGAGAGAGAGAGAGAGAGAGAGAGAGAGAGAGAGAGAGAGAGAGAGAGAGAGGTGAATAACGCCGCTTGTATGGCTGGTTGGGCGTTGAGAGAGAGAGAAAAAAATGTCAACTCACACTCTTTTTTTTCTGCCAAGGGGTCTGGTTAGCAGCTAACTAGGTACTACCACTCTATCGGCCCCATGCACGGCCGAGGGTGGTCGGGAGTGTGGAAACTGTGGTGTTTGAGGGGTCGAACCACCAACACCTGAGTAGAATCAGGAGACTCGTCCACCATGGTGTGTGTGTGTGTGTGTGTGTGTGTGGAGTCACTTGCCATGCAGCATCGAGTGAATAGAATTACCCATCTCACTTTGTAGTCAAAAATGTTTTCACATGCCTGTGCCGAGTCGGGGGAGGAGGAGGAGGAGGAGGAGGAGGAGGAGGAGGAGGAGGAGGAGGAGAGTTTCCTGTTTTGCTTTCGTAGAGTTAGGAGAGTGAACTGATACTTCTCTCTCCATTCAAGAGTTGAACACGACCACTGACCATTCGTCAGTACAACTGACATGTTTCATATAGAGTCTGGGTCATTACCAACTCCATTTTGTAAACCAGAGGGGTAGAGTCTGGGATATTACCTGTTCCATTCTATAACCCAGAAGGGAAACTTATAATATAAAGTGTTATGATGTTATCAGGGGGCAGGCCAAGGTGGGGACAGGGTGCATAATATAAACTTTGGTAAACATTGAATCTCTCGTGTGAATTACACTTCCCCTCTCCTCCCAGCTCAGTGGGGCTGCTGGAGTCTGACACTTTTACTATCTTCGGGGGTAAGGCTCTGTCCGTCTGTCCGTTTGGCCACTCATCTGAGGGTCGGCACGCGACTTAGGTGCATAATTCAGCATATTCGTTCTCTGTCTTTTCACACACTTTATAACTCACTCTTTATAACTCATTCATACACTTATTCATACTTTAGGGGGGCACGAAATTCATCGTATGGAGTCATCAATAAGGTCTAATGAAGCTTACCGATGTACGAAACCATTACCCCGGCGTTACTTTAAATTAAAAGAAGAAAAAAAAAAAGATGGGGGAAGACCTTCTTATGTTGCACAGAGGCAGTTTTCTTCTCTCATTGGCGACCCGGCTGCGTAGTTCAACGATCGAGGCCGCGGCGGGGGAGAACCTACGTCACATTCCAAGTGTCACCTGGGTAGGCGGCAGGCGAGGACCCGCGGTGAGTCACCATGGCACGCGAGGCGTTCCTGGGGTAGGTGCCAAGGGCCTCCTGGCTAACTCTCTCTCCCCCTCACCCTCCACTGCCGAGGTAGGTAGAGGTAGAGGGAGGTGCACCCAGGGCTCTGTATTTGATGTTTATCGTGTTTAGGAGTGCAGAGGTTTTATGGTCTGTTCGCACGCGATGCTTACAAATGTTTAAACCCTCAGCAAATGGAGGAGGTGCCGAGCGGGGTTAACTTTATCTCCTCCTCTTTACTGGTAGGGTGATCTTAGTGGGCAACAGGTGCACATTTTTCTCCCCCTTCCTTTAGGCGAGTGTGCGAAGAGGCGCCAGTGTGTGTTGGTGTGTCAGTAATACTACAGTTAAGAGGAATGATAAAAGCTGACGAATGAATAGTTTACGGTGTGTGTGTGTGTGTGTGTGTGTGTGTAAGTCCCGCGTTGCATGACAGACACTTAGGGATCGATTTGTACGACAACACTGTCGTCCTCCCGTCCGTGGTCGAGGGTCATAACTTGCAAACTATCAAAGCACTGGCTCACGAACGACGCTTTATTACGGGTGTTCACCAGCATCTACACGACTGAATGGATTTTACCCGAGTTAGGTCCCTTATAGCTACCATTATCATTATTCATCATTATCATTATCATCATTATCAAAAGGGGCATGAGCTAGAAACATGTAAATGAATAAAGACGTTTTTCCACGTCCTCCAACCAAGCATTCCTGACCCCCCCCCCCCCCATCCATCCTATATGTCATTCGTCAGTAATTACACTGCACACTGCTGGCGACACGCGAACGCCCCTTGGAACACCTTTCTAGTTTCTCTGGATGAGATGGTGACAGCCTCAAGGCCTCCTGTGATGAGATCTTTCGCTCCGGAGAAGAAAAAACAAACGCGCGCTCACATCCGTGTGTTGCCCTGACACTCGCACACACACGCCTTAGTTCTGAACAGCTCAGGTGCATAACACAGTCTTGGATCCATTCCACACACGACGACAGCTTCTGCATGGAAAGATGACGTTAACTCCTGAGCTTCCAGTGGTCAAATGGTCATCAGTTTTCCTTTCTTTTCTATTTTTCATCTTTTTTTTTCCAGTGTGTGTGTGTAAGTTTCATCCACCACAGTGTCTGAACTGAGAGTGATAACGAGTCTTTGGGACTGTTTAAGGTCGGACGATCAACTCGTTCAGACTCAGGGACGAATGAACGAACATTTTTGACAGGTGATGAATGACCGACTGAGCCAAGTTCTGCGTATCGGATATTCATGTCGGAGCTGTCATGAATCTCCGCTTGATTCGCCGGCGATCACGGAATCTCTGTCGGCGAAGTTCTCGAAATGGACAGCCCATCTCCAACCTCGAGGTCATATGCCATCCTTGTCTCTGACACCAGAGCCCCTCCAGTGTTTCTACGCATGAGGAGGCGCTTGAATCCCCGAGGGGGGAAAAAAAAACGAAAAGAAAAAATTTATGAAGCCTCAGTCTGGGTGTTTCTCAAGAGTTTCCTGAAGGCGTCGAGTGTGTGTGTGTGTGTGTGTGTGTGTGTGTGTGTGTCTCGTCACCCGAGGCAAACGTCGAGGGAAATGCGAGGCGACCCATGCGTGGGAGAGGCGGCAGATGTCTGTCTGCCTGCCTGCCTCCACCCCTCCGTGTGACACCCACCCCAAGTTTCTTAAGCTCGTCCTCTCCACGATTCACACTCCTCCTCACCCCTCAGTCCAGCTCCAGCGTGAGGGAAACATCTCTATTCGAGGCAGGAGCCAGCCGCACGCATGAACTGGGTTTGTGTATGTGCGTGTGTGTGTGTGTGGATTTGCTGATGTATGTGGGCGGCGTTGTTCACCCGAGGCTTCATGTCGTCTTGTATGTGAGGGGGACATACATCCCGCGTCATGGATCGTACTAGTTATCGGTCAGGCAATGAGGCGCTGGCCAGGGTACTCGCTCAGTGCTGGCATCACAACCAGGGACCCAGAAAATTGAACGCTGATCGCCTCTCAAATGACGGACTGTTTGAAAATAATACACAGTACATATGGGGTAATATATATATATATATATATATATATATATATATATATATATATATATATATATATATATATATGGGGGGGTGAAATGGTCATTTACCAAACGCGGTGCCCGTTAAATTTCTCACATACACCACTCATAATGAACACGATGGGATTATTTCTACTAATTGATGTTATCATCAACCCAGATCATTATGGTGAGCATGACGCTGTACGTGTGTGTGTGTGTGTGTGTATGTGTGTGTGTGTGTGTGTGTGTGTGTGCTTCTGTGCACCACACTCACTACATCAGACTCGACCAGGTCTGTCGTACAACAGCTGGCGCGGCGGCGGAGGGGGGCGAGGGACTCCCTCGCTCTGAAAGATAAGAAGGATAAGGAAGGATAATAAAACTGCATAGAAAGTCCCCCATGACTAAGGTCAAGGAATCGCCAATCACGATTTCACACTGATTCGCATTAACGATCGGTCGCGATTAGGGATGGGTAGTTACCCCGCAAACGAGAGGCGAGCCAATCAACCTGATCAGATGATGTCTGGATGAAGCGAAGGGAGAAAAAGAATAAAGTCATAACGTTCGTGAAACCGTCTGTGACGACACGTCCGAGGATTTGGGCGTGCATGTGTATCGTCACAACTGAGGGAATGGAACATGAATCATGGAATTACCAAGTCACTGCAAAATGATCATATTTCCCCCTCCCCCCCCAAAAAAAAAACACCCCCAGGAAGTGAATATGTGTGTGTGATTCTCCCTCCAACCCGCTGGGGGTGCACTCCATCAGCTGGCAAAGACGAAATAACTGGCATACGATACGAGCGATCCTCCTCTTTGTGCCCGTGTGGAGCAAAACAGGTCCTGAGTTTGAGAACTGGAGACATGATAATATGAGACGGGGTCCTTGCTTATCTGAGAACCGCAGACTGAAGCATTGATGATAGATAGAGGACCCTGCTGGCGATAGACACACTGAAAATAATGTTCTGACAAACCGAAATTTTACGACGAAACAGCCATCAACCATCGATGGATAACTTCACGGAAACAAATGTTACACATAACGGGATCACGTAATGAGTTTACTATTGTCCGTTTTCAATTCTCTCTCTCTCTCTCTCTCTCTCTCTCTCTCTCTCTCTCTCTCTCTCTCTCTCTCTCTCTCTCTGCGTTGGACTCCAAGCGCCTGCCCTGCTTTTCTGGCAATAAAAAAAAGAGAGAAAAATTAACTCGTACTTTCACCCCCTTTTCTCTCTCAACACTTTTTCCTTTTCTTCTTTTTTTTTTTTGCTGAAGTCTCACAGCTGAAGACGTAGTCCCTCCTTACGTGGGATGACTCCGAGCTGCCCGTAACCTTAAAATTTACGACGCGGTTTGGAACAGTGGGGGGAAATACTGACGCATTTTCCTGCGTGACCTTTGACCCTGCCACCTTTACGACACGTGGGGGGAAATACTAACGCATTTTCCTGCGTGACCTTTGACCCTGCCACCTTTACGAGACACGTGGGGGGAAATACTAACGCATTTTCCTGCTTGACCTTTGACCCTGCCACCTTTACGACACGAAGTTTTTAAGATATCTTCTGGGGGTCCTTCGATGCGTTCCAGCCTCTTTTTGTTTCCAGTAAACAGAGCCCTGCTGGGACGAATCGAGTCAGCTGACGGGGCTTTTGGATAGATCACTGGTCACTGGCCTTTTGCCAGTGTCTGTTAGTCACTGTTACTGGTCACAGCTACCTCTTCACTGTTGCTTAGTCGCAGCACCCGTACAACAGCTTAGGGGAAAAAAATCAGAAATGAAACTGAGAGGATATTTTTTCCTGTTAGAGTTCTATACTGCGCCTTCACAGTGGTGCTACACCTAGCGGCAGAGGTGGGTACTAGCATCCGGGAAGCCGTAGCCCATGCAGAAGCATAACACAACGAACGACACAAAATAACGTGAACGAAATCAAGGAAGGATACAGAAGGCCCGAGTTTTTAATCGTTGGTTTGATCTGATTATTTCGGTTGCCTAAGCTGTGTGGCATTCATCTGAGAGCTTCCCAGGTTACATATATATATATATATATATATATATATATATATATATATATATATATATATATATATATATATATATATATATATATATATATTATTTATTGGAAAGGATCGCAATTTTGCGCGTGATCAAGTATATTCCTATGAGTCCACGGAGAAAATTAGACACGATAAGTTCCCAAGCGCACTTTCGTGTAATAATCACATCATCAGGGGAGACACAAGAGACACAAGACACAAGAAATATAACAGTCAGTTGATATACAACGAAGAGACGTAGCTAGGACGCCATTTCGTAAACATTCGATTGTCCAAGACAATCGCATGTTTTATATATATATATATATATATATATATATATATATATATATATATATATATATATATATATATATATATATAACTTTCCGCAATCAAATGGGCCCTTGCCTTCCTCCAAATGACTTAAAAGTGGAATGATTGTTGGGGGGAAAGGAGAGGGACTAGGGCAATTCACCCCCCTTCACTTTCAACGTAAATAAATTGCATTGGCCATTCACTTCATGCAGTAATATTTGTATTCAGATGGGTGTTCCTTTATGCATATTCAATTCACTTCATCAGACATAGTCATTCGGGTGTAACTGATGGAAACATCTCATTTCGAGTTATTTGCTTTTGAAATGCGGTTCGTATCGTTTCGAAGCATTTGCCTCCTCCTGCTTGTTTATTTCGAGGATATGTGCTTGCTTCCCTCGTACAAGGCAATACGGCGCTTGTTAACATGGTTGTGAGTGCCCTTTAGTGAAATTACTTTATCCAGTCATGTTAAAGATAACGTAAGAGATGATCAGTCGTTTGAAAGCTGCCACGACAGGTTATCAGTAGTTTGAAAGCTGTCATAACAGATGATTATTTGACCTCTCAACCATTCGTTCGTGTCTCCTGGTCAAACTCCCTCAAGCCCAAAAAACCAGACCTTCCTCACCCCTAGGAAAGAGGTATTCGATTTCTCCCAAACGCCCAAGACTTCGTATTTTGAGATCTTTATTTTTTCGTTTGATTATCAAAAGAGGCAAAATATTTTTTCTTTTTTTCCAGAAGGTCGTGGCCCTCCCACTCTACCTCATCCCCCATTCCCCCGACTGGCTATGGGCCTGGACCCTACGTTGGGTTTATAGGGGATTTTATCTCTTATACGCGCCATATTCCACCCACATCGGCCATGTAGCCCGGCCACCTGAACGTCACGGTAGGTTTAGTACCCACCTGTGCCGCTAGGGAGGCAGGCAGTGTAGCCTCTCCTCCCTGACCAACTTTATAAGCAATTCCCATCGAGTGTCACTTCCTCCTCGTGGGGTTAAAATAAACCCTGCGTATCTCTGGTGACCTAACATCTTTGATACTTTATCACTGAGTAACTAGTCGCTCATAAGCGTGACTAATTACTCCTTACTAGTCACGGTTCTCTCCTCGTTACTCGATATTCAGGGGTGGTTACGCTTGTTACATGTTCTTGTTTACGAGCGCTGTCACTTGCTCACCTCACTGCGAGATAATCACCGCTCGTTCACTGCTCTGTTTTCTCCCAACTCTTGACAGTGTTCAGTAATCACTGGCCAGGCTAGTGTATATGTGTGTGTGTGTGTGTGTGTGTGTGTGTGTGTGTGTGTGTGTGTGTGTGTGTGTGTGTGTGTATGTGTGTGTGTGTGTGTGTGTGTGTGTGTGTGTATGTGTGTGTGTGTGTGTAGGGTGGGGGGGCAAGTTGCTTGGTGCTCACAAGTTACTGCTCATCTAGCTGCTGCTAGCCAGTTATTACTGGATGGATATTCAGTTCAAGTTACTACTAGCCGGTAGCTGCTGGAGAGTCTACTAGCTAGTAGTTAGTGGTCGCTTGTTGATGTCTGACGGATGGGTGAGATAATAATGGATATACAATTAATACCTGGCACTTACTCTTGACTAGATACGATGGTTGATTATTGCTGACGAGTTACAGCAGACTACTTAGTTGACGGTCAAGTAAGGCGAACGAGTTACCTCCAATGACCATGCTGGCTGAGTGATTCTGTAAAGGTGCGAGTGGCGTGCCACTGAAATCCACTCCCCACCACCACTACACCCCATGTGAGAGGCACTGGACACGTCACGGGTACATCCTACGAGCCAAGGTTGTGAGAGAGGGTTATAACAGACCTACGCTCACCACCATCTGCCTCAGGAGAAGACAGTGACTGAACAAACTGCTCAAGTCACCGACACAGCTACGCATAAAGTCACGCTGGCTGAAAACCAGGGTGGTGTGATAATGCAACAGGGGGAAAAGAATAAATGGTTTATCCAGTTACTCAACATACGTAAGCAATAGACACATACAGGCAGAAGTGGCATTGTCAAACACAGGCATGAAACGAGGGTAGACAGTTATGATACACGTAATGCTATCACGAAAGTATATTACGAACAGTAAAACAGATGAAAGGCAAGGAAACAGGGCCACAACTAGTTTAAAAGAGAGAGAGAAAAAAAAAAGAAAAACCGTCTTCCCACCATTCATCAGGGGTCTAATTGGGCAGAGGCACTCCTTGGAAATTTCAAGATCTAATTAGTAATTTTAATGAGATGAAGGACCCGAGGGCGCGTTGCTCATACTCCCCCCTCCCAACCCACAGCAACCGCCACGAGAGTTCCACGTTGCAAAATTAACTCGCCACAGTTTGCGACGCGGAATCTGGAAGAGGATAAACATATTACCGAAGATGCTTCGAAAGCCCGGTAGGGACGAGAGCAGACCGTGTCTTCCCAGGCTAATACGTTACGGCCAAGACACGCAGGCTCTTAGCTGGCGCAAGGCTGATGATGGTGACTTTAACCCCCATGTTTTAGCTTTTGCATGACAGCATTTATTTTCTTTTTTCATTCCTGGTCACATTATGATTAATATATGCGTCATACATGCCCTTCTCACTACATTCTATTTCTTTTAACGTCATACATGCTCTTCTTAGTCATGGATACCGCAAGTATGATAGCCAAGTTTGTGAAAAGTGGAATTCTTTAATCATCATTTCTTCCTGTACCTGAAGGTAGGATTTTGATTGTAGTACATCTACACGTATTGGCTACGCTGTCTAATGTTACCTAAAGGATACGTCATCACACTGATTATCTCCTTTTTCTTTCGCTTAAGTTTGAACAAGGGGGAACTGTTCCATCCTGTTCGATACTCAGGCAAGCATTTGTTTTCGGGATATATTGCTACAGCCCGACAGCGAATAGGTATGAGGCAGTGGTGGTTGCACCTCCCCACCAGACGGTGCATAGCCAACCAACTCAGGATCAGAGATGCCTCTCTTGATATGCGCCAACACGAGCCACAGAGAACGGCTCTATGGGTGTGACAAGAGCCATGTACGTGGAGCAAGTGTATGTGGTCTTGGAGTTATCCTGAACACCTGAACGCGAAGGTGATAAAAGATCTTTTTTTTTCTCTCTTTCTCCTCGGTACGTACCTTGAAGCTGGCGGCCTTGATTACCCCAGCATTCCAGCCAACAAATTACTTGCATGTAATGAGGATTAAGTCATTACGAAGTTGAGAATCACTGGCATAGTCAAGCGTTCTCGATACGATGTCAAAATCTGACTCATTTACTTTGCTTCTCTTGGTTTACGGCATGGCCTTTGAGACACTGCAGTTCTTTGCCAATACATGAACAGTGTTGTACTGCAAACTTCGAATCGTGGTTCATGGAACGTGCTAAGAAGTCAAAATAAAGTCATTTCCAGAGAGTATTACGCGTACTTTTTTTTTTTTTTTTACCCCAATATGTTCTCGCCTTTCCCGCGGGACTCGAGTCTTGAGCACAAAAAAAGTCAAGAAAGAAATTGGATATGTTGGATATGAAAAGCCTGAAGAAGAATACGTGGTGTGAGGAGGGTTGATCGTATGGGGAATCGGGTCGATAGGACCGATGAGTGTGATAGAAGAGTTCTGGCATATACGGTGAGAGAGTGAGTAGGGAAAGACTGACTTAGAGAACCTATCTACAAGAAGTCAATGGATCAAAGGATAATGGGAGACCTAGAAAGAGATGAATGGATGGAATGAAAGAGGTTTTCAGGTATAGGGGGCTGAACATTCAGGAGGGTGGGAGGCGTGAAAGGGAAAGAGCAGTTTGGAACGATGTGGTATATGGGAGGTCGACGTGCTTTCAATGAGCTGAACTAGGGCATATAAAGCGGTCAAGAGTAACTATGAGGTGATCTGTGAAGCTCGGCTGTGGATTATAAGTTCTGGTTTCGGTAAATCATACACGACAGCTAGAGAGTAGATGCGTGCAAATGAGGCCATTGTTTCGCGTGTTCCTGTCACTAAGGCGTGGAAAGGCATTTTGGGTATCAAAAAAAACCTCACTTTATTCAAACCAATCATTCTGTAATTTCAGGGACCCCTTTCTCGAATTCGCATCTCCCTTTATTCACACATGTATTACGTCCATTCTTCCATGAACGCGTCTTTCTATCGCCTCTTCCATGATCGTGTCTATCTCATGAAAATTCTGACGAGCTCGTCTCTTAAATCATTTTTCACATTTCGTTCAATGTGCTCAAGAGGCGATCCACCCTTACACTTCATGCAACACTGTACCAGTTCACCCGAGTCAGTAAAAAACCCGTCGATCAACATAACATTACTTTTCCCGCCACTCTGCCAGACGGAAGCCAAGTGCTCGACTTTTCGCAAAGTGTTGACATTTTGCTCTGTCCTGCATAACCCGAGTCAGGCATCGAGGGTCGCCCATTCCTGATCACCTTGCACAAAAACGAACGCGACTCTTGTGTACTCACATACACCTCACAGGGGTAGAGACATGGTGCATACATACATAGAGGGTTAGGAGATAAGGCGACACGAGCGGAAAACTCATTTCTCTACCCGTCGCACGCAAATAGTGATCACACACTCATAAAAGCCACAAAGACTTGGGAGTTGACACAGTCCCTAAACTTGCCGCCAGAGTCCTACATTACATGAATGGAAATGGTGACAAAATGCCTGCTGGTAAATCTAAGAATCCCATTCAAGTCTATAGATAAGGAAATATTCAGCAAGCTCTTCGCGTCCAAAACTCTGGCCAAAACTTAGATACGCTTCTCAAGTATGGTGTTCAGCAAGCCGAAAAATACACAAAGAATTAACAGAAGTGTACTAGAGGAGGGCAACAGAAACAGGTTAATGACTAAGGCAGAGAAAAATAGATGTGGGGATCATGAAACAGGCATGCAGCAAATTACCAAACGAAGCTAAACAGGCGGTAACATTCACTGTTTGAGACAAAAACAATCATACAAGTATACAGTTTCGAGATGCAAGGTTTGAAAAAAAAAAAAAAAAAAAGGTTCAGATTCATAACAATAAGCGCTCGTTGACGAGAAATGGAAACCTTAGAAATAACTAGACACATGATGGTTGACGAGGCAGTCCCACGAGACCTGACCAATATAATGCAGACACAGTAGGATGACCAGTAATGACCTTCAACCACGAATGTTTTTTTTAAAGCCATGAGACACTTAAACAGGCTAAAGACTTTGCTATATGAATGAATTCAGTCAGTTCTTTCATCAAAGACAAGAGCAAGAGAGGGAATGATATTAATACAGTCAGAAGACAAAAAAACACGGTAGACGTCCAATGAAGTTAAGAGAACACGGCTCTGTTTGTTTTCTCCCGATGTCAGTAAAGGGTCAGCCAGAAGGGACCACTAGACCAATGTCTGAACATGTCTGCTCTTAATACCAGGGTCATGCAGGGAGGAAAGGTAGAGAGAGAAGGATGAGGATCCCATCAACTTTCAAAGAGCACCTAAGCCAACTCACAAAAAAAAAAGTCGGTCTGGCACACATGGTTCAATGAATTCACACCAAGTACGGTCAATGCAATTCTAATGAGGACGGGATACCGTGTGAGGAGAACAAGATACAACAGACATCTCTCGGGAAATAAGTTGTTGGAGTTTGTGTCTGTGGGGGACGTCGGGAGTCGACGGTGTGCCTCATCTGACGCCAGACTTCATCTTGGGAGACTTTGAATATCAGAATCGCATTCAAGTATATGGGGACGGGACTATTCTGGAGATAACTGACAGCGTATCTCACGCCAAGAAGAATATATTTGACGAGAGCGGCAACCGCAATCAGAGCTGCACCAAGAACGAACAGAGAAGGTCTAGAGAAGGACAACACAGATGCATGGATTAAGATAACTGTGTCACAGTGAGATATGAGGCCACGCAGCTGTCAACCCTGAAAGAGAGAAGAGTAAGGGGTAACTTGATGAAAACATTGAAGTCTTTAAACCAGTCTGATGATGATGAGAGTGAACACCTCTTTCAAAGAGGTTAAGACAGAACAAACCAAAGACCGTAACAAAGACCTGAGCCTGACACTTGTTGAAAAATGTAAGGAAGTACATTTTCTTTCTTCTCTAGCATTGGGACATCACATGAACGGAGAATCTGCTCAGCGATGTAACTGTAAAGGCTGGCAGCAGACAAACCTTTAGTAAACTGTATGACAGTAAAGAATGCTCAGCGGAAGGGGCCCACCCCCCCCCTCGTGAGCGTAGGGGGGCTCCATCACTGCTCTGCGGAAAAACGTAACTGCAAACAGGTTTTTACACACACACACACACACACACACACACACACACACACACACACACACACACACACACAAATACACAATTTAGGTCACTCTTCTTCATAAGAACAACATTTATGGAGTAATCATTCAAAATTAAAAAAAAAAAAAACCCTTACGATTCGAAGCGGTGACTCGTCAGCTTTGTGAAATCGTGACTTAAGTCGCTTGGCGTCAAGTGTGACACGTATAGCTGGCGGCTAAGCTGAGGCGCGTCCCTCTCTCTCTCTCTCTCGCATGGCACGTCGCAAAGCAGCTCATGAGGACCATCAAGACTCTGCACCATCATCTCCGAGAGATGTCATTCAAACCGACGCTAACTTGCCGGGTCTTGTGAACGCCGTCGTCTAACCACTGAGGATCGAGCTTTTCCTTTCCCCTCCTCTGTCTATTAAGCCTTGTACGGGGTGCCTCTAGGCCGACGTACCTTTCCACTGCGATGCGGACATCTCCTTTCCACCGACTGGCATACACACTCTCTCTCTCTCTCTCTCTCTCTCTCTCTCTCTCTCTCTCTCTCTCTCTTCCCCACGGCAAACGCGATGATAAATCTCGGCGTTACGTGACGCGCGCGCGATTATCCCCGCTCACTGGTCGTATGTATGTGGCTCGTTGAGGACGGCTAGGGGAGCCGTCGCCACTGGGACGCAGGAGGTCATGCTAGGATGCTGGGTAGGAGGAGGTGGAGGGAAGGGAGGTGAGGGGGAGAGAGAGACAGATCCGAGGATGGTCGTGTTAAGCGGGGGGAGGACGTGGCTGACAGCGAGGGAGCGCAAAGATTTCGCCGTGCATTTTATCGCCCACGCAGAAGGTGGGCGTGAGGGACGGGGAGGTCTTCAACTAATCCGCGACCGCTCGTAACCAAGTTAAGACGTTTATGAGATGTGTTTTATGGGTGCACACAAGATCCTGGGAGCTGGGGGACACACACACACACACACACACACACACACACACTCACATCCCCTCCTCTCCCCACCGAGCGATCGCCCAGGTCATGACGCACATACAGTGTATAAAAATAACGTGGGATTAGCCGTCGAAAATCATACCAATGACTTACCATGAGTTTAATAGAACGTCAAAGATTGAGGTGGACACTGATATTCACATATTCATGTGTGTGTGTGTGTCAAACGGTAGGTTGAGGGGGCGTCAGAAAGACGAAGGCCAAACCGATCGTCTGATATTTCTTTTGAAGTCTTGAATCATCCAAGTCATGGAAGACGGTGATGAATGCGTCCATTACGTGTCGTTTTTTTTCTGGTATGTATGATGAAGTCTGGGGTGTGGTGATGGTGATGATGATGCAAGCCAGCATCAGTGAGGCTATTAAGAACGGTACACAGAGTGAGAGTGAGTGTGGTCATCCATGTTACGATACAGACAGCAAATGAAATGAAATGAAATGAAATGACAGTATCGATTTAGACCTATCTGTTTCTGGGATTTTGAAATCCAGATTATTCGGAAAAAAGACAAAGAGTATGATGCAAAAAGAAAAGAAAAAAAAGAAGAAAGAAAAGCGAAATTTTAAAACAATCGAGTGGTTCTCTCTCTCTCTCTCTCTCTCTCTCTCTCTCTCTCTCTCTCTCTCTCTCTCTCTCTCTCTCTCCTTTTATTCACATCCCTCTTTTTTTCTTTTTTTCTTTTTACCCTCTCACGTCCCTACCTCTCTAACAGCATCGAAGGGATCAAATGGCCTGTTACTGTCTGGATTCCTTTGTGTTCCTCTGTCCATTCGTTCCTCTGTGGCTCTGTGGTCCACGTTCCTCATAGCACCCGTTGCCGCCCGGCGCTGCTTCACATTCATACGTGTTTTCCTAGCGCTACCTCGCTCACGCGGGAGACAGCGACTAAGTATGGTAATAACAATAAAAAAAAAAGGGGGGGGAGGGGGGCCAGGTGAGGATATTCCCTCAAAGGTCCAGTCCAATGTTCTTAACGCTACCTCGCTAACGCGGGAAATGGCGAATAGTTTGAAATATATATATATATATATATATATATATATATATATATATATATATATATATATATATATATATATATATATATATATATATATTGGGATGGCCTTGATCAGGGCCTCAGCTTCCCGTACCGTTTTAGCTAAAATAAAAAAAAGCCATGTTTTCCTCTTCTCAAAGTATATGAGTCAGTCTACATATCAAGAATAAGGCTTATTATTTCCTTTTTTCTGTACCGGTCAAAACCCTTATGAATCCTCGCGCTAAAATGATTAAAACACTTACACTAGTTCTGTAGATATTTTTTTTTTCTCTAATGCCTTTTAACAACGTGTTTTTAAAATGCAGGAAAGCACGTACGGTTATTCTCGATCCACTCGGACGAAATGGATCCGACGCAGCTCAAGTGTGGTCGAATGTTGAAATTATATCATGGGAGAGAGAGAGAGAGAGAGAGAGAGAGAGAGAGAGAGAGAGAGAGAGAGAGAGAGAGAGAGAGAGAGAGAGAGAGAGAGAGAGAGAGAGAGAGAGAGAGAGCAGGTCAACGAGACGGCAAACAAGCGTACTTGGGGGGATGTACCCTCGTTACCCCGTTGTTGTTGTTGTTGTGGTTGTTGTAAGAATGAGGATATGATGGAGATGACTCGGTGTGCGTGGTAGGGAGGCTGAACCCATGGGACACGACGTTACAGTCTAGCCCTATGAGCAGGATGTGGGTTTTAAACTCTTTGACACGACCTTCGATGAAGGGTCAGGGTTCGAAAGCCTTGGTGGCCATCATACCCGAGGCTTGCTACCTCATATTCGAGAAATTATACTCCCGGGTGGGGAGGGTGTATATTCTTGGCTTACTGTATACTGCTGTCTATCACAGCCTGCGAGTTCGACTCGTGGTGTTGTATAACTGAGACTGTATGAAGGTATTGTATGCGTCTACCAGCCTGTGATGGTGTATGACGCAAGGTGAGTAGTGTCTGACAGTCTCCTTGCGGAGAGGGGAAGCCAGCAACGGGTGTGAGTGACTAGACAGACTTACAGGTGAAGTCGTAAAAAAATGATGCGGTTCCGTCCGTCTAGGAGTTGTAGATCAACGAGGCGAAGATCCTTATTGGCATCTGGAAGGTCCGTGGCCACAAAAAGGCGGCCGCTGTGCTGGACTTTTATCATAGGTCCTTGATAACGTCGCTTGTCCTTGTAGTGAGAAGTCTGTCTCAGTCGGTATGCGTTGAGTATTGCATCGATAATCATCTTTACGGCATGTGGAGTGGATCCTGACGCATATCTCCCGCCAAACAGGTTGTTCCGGGTTTGGAAACACTGCCTAAACACACACACACACACACACCTTAAGGGCGGTGTTCCCATTCACTTGACGATACGGACGGGTCATGTTTCGTCGCAACGCGGGGATGGCAGAGCCAATCCCAAGGGCGCCTCGGTATTTCCCTGTGGGAGACATGTGCCCTTATCAGAACCTTATCTTGAAGGACCAGTCCGGCTCTCTCGTGACTCATGCTCTCGTATACCAATTAGAGTGTTCGGTGTCACAACACACACACACACACACACACACACACACACACAAACCCTCGATGGGGTGGACTCATGTCAGCGGTGGCGCTGTTCCTGAGGGAACGGCCCTCCGGCTGTTGGGAGTTGTGACCCAAGGGGACCACAGCGACTCCGTTAACTCGAGGGGTCTTCAAAGGAGCGATCGCCTCACCGACGTTCGTCCGTCCCCCCACAATCACCTTGTACCAACCAGCGGTCGCACAGATACAAGACCTGTCCTATACCTACTAGTGTGTACGTCGTAAATAACACAAGTGCAGAGCTAGGAAAGCCAATAGCTTCACTTGCCATAGATATGTGTGATGTCAATTACACTATTACTGTAACGCAACCAGTGCGAAAATATTCATCACTTGATGATCACTATCAAATTCATAATACATGCCAACATAGCATTAATGCAGCTCAGCAAGTATGTAGCTGTACATTACGTAATGTTCCCCATGAAATACGTAATGTGTGTCAACACAATACGACTGAAATTCGACCAATATGTAACACTACATCACTTAATGTTTACCATCGAATACATGGTGTATTACTACTGCAACTCAGCCAATATGTAACTTTTAAAACATCACGTAATGTTCAACAAATCACCACCAAATGTATACTCTATGACCATAAAATTTGCTCTATAGATCTCCCTGTGCTATGTTGACAGAGTTCAACCCAGGTGTTTATCCAAAGCTTGGAAGTATGCAGCACCACCTCAATCTTAAGCCCTTTTGTGGTTAATGAACTAGTTGCTATTATGACCCCCAATTACCCAGTTATCTAATTCCTCAACTGTGAATTTTCTGCCGATTGGCAGCCTGAATTCACTAAAACCGCGCTTTATCTATTCATTCTTACTTATTTCCATAAAAATGACACATACCCACACGGACACATGCACCAAGAGGTATACGTCCGTAAACGTAAAGACACGGTGCATATAAACAAGGTTGAGAGACGAGGGGCAACACGAATGTAGTAAAACTCCATGCTGGAGGATAACAGTAAAATGATACAAGAAGGTTCTGTGTGTGTGTGTGTGTGTGTGTGTGTGTGTGTGTGTGTGTGTGTGTGTGTGTGTGTGTGTGTGTGTGTGTCGTCTCCAATCAACATTCGTGTTTTTCGTAACGACACCACGTCTTCAAGTAAAGACCTCAATCCTTCTGAGACGAAAAGGAGGAAATACGAGTGTATAATCTCCACTGAGTCAATGATGCACGTTGGGAAATCTATCGAAGGATTAGGGGGTCCTAGGTGTATGCAGGTAACCCCTTGGAGGCCTTCGGGGCAATTTGGCCAGACAAGGCCCACGATCCTGGGAGGTCATCCCTTTCCACTTGCTACTCTTCGGTAGTAAAACTCCGGGCGATGGCTTCGAGCGATAGGCGTGTCCTACCTCCTCCCCCCCGTTTTCATTTCAGGAGCTGGCTGTGCTAAAGGTGTGAAGGTTCTGTGAGAGAGACTCTTAAGAGTACACATCCTCCAGGGTTACAAGGCATCACGCCAGCGATGGAGTTTGGATATGCACATGAAAGCCGAGAGCTGCGTCTGTCAGTGGCAGAGTCACTGTGGCAGAAGCTTTTAATGGTACTGATCATCCTTTGTATCTTGTCATCTTCTCTCTCTCTCTCTCTCTCTCTCTCTCTCTCTCTCTCTCTCTCTCTCTCTGCTTCCATTTCAGGAAAGCTTCAGTAATCGACATGAATATTCAGTGAAGGTAACGCACTCTGGCCTGTCTTTGCTAGCGGAGTTGGGTGTGCGAGGGGAATCGTTTTTTTTCCTTCTTTTGTCTGAAAATTCTATTCCTTCTAAAAAAAGAAAAAAAAAATGATCCGTTTTTGATATATTTTTCTTAACATAAGAATAATCGTGGGGTTGTGGATACGAGAGAGAGAGAGAGAGAGAGAGAGAGAGAGAGAGAGAGAGAGAGAGAGAGAGAGAGAGAGAGAGAGAGAGAGAGAGAGAGAGAGAGAGAGAGAGACTATTATTTGGGGGGTAAACTTCTTCAAATCCAGTTGCTTCTTATGTACACCAGGATAATGATTTATGAAAATAACGCTTGAAGATGGATGAAAGAAAGAAAGAAACAAACCAACACACAAAAAAACTATGTGTTTGTCTGTCCTTATCTCTTCCTTTCTTTACGGTTTCCTCACACCATCCGACAATGGCTTTAAGGCACTACACAAGCAGCATGACCACTGCTTCAGAGATCTTCACGTCTTGATCCTCACGGAGACAAAGAGGCTTGGGACAGGGTGGGAGGAGGAATACATCACTCCTTCGAGACGTAGCAATTAAGCCGTGGCTTACCAGTGTGTGGGGTGGGGCGCTCTATTTGCTGGGCTAGGCCAGTAGAGACTCCGGGCCTCTATAAACGTAGGCCACGGGAAGAACTCTCTCAACGAGAACCACACCATCGGACAAGTTTGTTCTATTCGCCATTAGGGAACCGGGAATCTCTTTTGCCTCCAGCTCTGGAAGCTGAAAGGGAGTTGTACTGTTTTTTTTTTTTTTTATATATATACACAGAAGAATATGTAATACACTTACGCTACTCTCGGTAAATCTGGGATTTTACCAGTACCCAGCCGGGGGCTTCGGATGAACGAATCTCTCTCTCTCTCTCTCTCTCTCTCTCTCTCTCTCTCTCTCTCTCTCTCTCTATATATATATATATATATATATATATATATATATATATATATATATATATATATATATATATATATATATATATATATATATTCATATTTTAGGGCCGATACGAAACGTACTTCGTAAAACTTCGTCTTACGTAAGTGCTCTTCAGTTGCCGTTTTCTAAAGACTTGCAATTTCGCTACGTCTGACAGAATGCCGCATGGAAGTATTCACCAGCTATTCATGTCTCCCTTAAGTGGAGGGAAGTGTCTCTATATGAGAACACGTTAAATAAATAAATAATCGGAGACGTGCACAAGATGTCTTAGTAATCTGAAATATGATACAACAGTAACGACTGTTGTCCGTCTGTCATGCGATACAACAGTACCAACTGTGGCCCGTGTCATGCGATACAACAGTAACGACTGTTGTCCGTCTGTCATGCGATACAACAGTAACGACCGTTGTCCGTCTGTCATGCGATACAACAGTAACGACTGGTGGCTCGTCTGTCATGCGATACAACAGTAACGACTGTTGTCCGTCTGTCATGCGATACAACAGTACCGACTGTGGTCCGTCTGTCATGCGATACAACAGTAACGACTGGTGGCCCGTCTGTCATGCGATACAACAGTAACGACCGTTGTCCGTCTGTCATGCGATACAACAGCAACGACTGTTGTCCGTCTGTCATGCGATACAACAGTACCGACTGTGGTCCGTCTGTCATGCGATACAACAGTAACGACCGTTGTCTGTCTGTCATGCGATACAACAGTAACGACTGGTGGTTCGTCTGTCATGCGATACAACAGTACCGACTGTGGTCCGTCTGTCATGCGATACAACAGTACCGACTGTGGTCCGTCTGTCATGCATTCCATGACGAAGTATCAATATCGGTTATATCATGCTAGGCGAATTTTACTCCTGGGTGGATGCATTAATTCATGACACAGAGCGAATGCACGAAGTCTGTGTGACGTGACTAACCTGAAGTTTCAAATGACTCGTCTGGAGGCATGATTTTGTCGTGCAGTCTGTAACTTGAAAAAGGAGTTCCTAAACCCGGAGTTTATTCTCAATGGTGTGTATGCGGTCTGTAATTACCTCCCTGTAATTACGTGTTTGTTTGTATAGGACGGGGATGGGGTTCTACCACTCGTGTGTGTGGGTGGGCGGGCGGCCCCCATCTCTCTTTTAACTATCGTCATAAAACTTCCCAAACTGTCGTATGCTGTGTGGAATCAAAATTTCCTCACTTGGCTTCCACCGTTCGTCTGCCACACTCATATGTCTTTTCTAGCAAGTCTCTGGCGTAATCATACATTCACGACCTCTGGTTGATCCATCTCCGCATCTTTTGAAGGACAAGGACAGTGTATGTGTGTGGGGACGGAGCTTTACATGCGTAGGTCCCACACTCACACCCACCCAGTTCTTAACTATACCTTAATATCACAGAAGTCACTGAGGATCCCAGACGTAGGTGAACTCTCACATCTTCCTCATCCTTACCCCCGTCGTCCACTCCAGAAGGTTACTTCTTCCCTTGTGCCTTCAGGCTGGGACAGACAGCATCTCACGACCTTGACCAAACTGTACTACGTTCCCGTCATCATTACCTCGGGGGAACTTGTGGGCGGCTATCAAGTCTATATTTCTTATTTCTTCTACAAACGCTGAGGATTTCCCAATAAATGACTATCTATCGATCTGACGTCACGTTTTTTTTACCCCCATTGCAATGAACCCTATTCTACAATATCTTCCGTCATAATCCAATCTACTCTCACCCTCTATATCTTCCTTCATAATCCAATCTACTCTCACCCTCTATATCTTCCATCATAATCCAATCTACTCTCACTTTCTTTATCTTCCGTCATAATCCAATCTACTCTCACCCTCTATATCTTCCGTCATAATCCAATCTACGCTCACCCTCTATATCTTTCATCATAATCCAATCTACTCTCACCCTCTATATCTTCCATCATAATCCAATCTACTCTCACCCCTCAGTAAAGCATCCATATCTTATTCCTCACTGAGCTACATTTCTTGAACTATCTATCTGATTAATGGAGGAGTCTTTCCACACCGTCTTAAAATCTTGCATATCCCCGAGGCTGTCTTCATAATCTTGGAGTCATGCTCGAAAATGTCTAGGGCATGATAGACGCCTGGTCTGCCGAGTCGTCTATAAAGACCAGGAATAACAGTGGCCCCAAGAACTAAGGCCTGGGGAACTCCACCGACCCCCGTCGCTTAATCTGAAGAGAGGCACCTTCGGCATGCGCTCTCCGTGCTCTTTTTCCCTCCATTAACCTTCTCTTCAGACGCCCCTTTGCAACACAAGCGAGGGTAGCCTTGGATACTGTTCTTTTATCATGAATCTTTCCATTTGTGGAGGTCAGTATCACATACCGCTAACCGTGCAAAGTATAGCTTCACACTCGATGTCAGTATTAAGTACCATCTAACCGCGAAAAGTATAAACACTAAATGTCAGTATTGAATACCATCTAACCGTCCAAAGTATACACACTCGACACACCCAACTCTCTCTAATTGATACTCCCTCTCTCGTAGAAGTTTAGACTAGAAACAAATATTGTCTTCAAGCCAGGCTCTAGTGTTGCCTCTCAAGGATATACGTCCTGGTAGAAGAAAAAAAATATACATATTCAACCGTTTTGTATATATATGTTATGCAAGTTTAGTTTTGTGTATGTGTGTAGCCCTAGTGGGTATGTGTGTTTAATCCGTTAACGTGTGTGTGTGTGTGTGTGTGTGTGTGTGTGTGTGTGTGTGTGCAAGGATAATCATATGGGGGAGAAGGGCGAATGGGAGACATGGCAACTGCTAGCCACCACATACGACAAAATTCTAAGCGTGATATATCTGTGCACAGATCCCTGCCATGATCGCGGACCCTGGGGCCCGTAATATGCTGTAAAAGTCACGGGCGACGTATACAAGCTCACTTCTCTGAGAGCAGTTAAACGTGTCACAACACACACATCCTGGCTCGCTCTACAGATCGGTGACTAATGTCTGCTGGGAATTTTACGCATATCGCCATGATATGAATCTAAACACACACACACAAACACACACAGATCCTCTCTTCCGAGGGTAGATTAGCTGGGTGCGGGCGCGGTGGGCGGGGCCAGCATGGGTGAGCTGGGCGAGCGACCTGGGGTGCCTTAGTGTGTCTCGGACAGTGGTAGGGAGTTCACGTTCTGGCTCGCGCGCTCCTCTCACACCCCCTCTCTCTCTCTCTCTCTCACTCACTCACTCTCACTCACACACTCACGCCCGGAGCCTCTCTCACAGGCACAGGAGCTTCTCTCGCTGGCTCCTCTTCTCCTTCCTCCTGTGAGTGTCGTGCCCCAGTAGGCGTGCCACACACCAGAAATACATACATGGTGGCACGAAGGCAGGTGTCGGACCCCTACGAAAACAAGAGGTGATAAGGAAATAAAGAGGTTCCGTAGCTCCTCCCGCAGTTAACGGTGTTGATAACTCGTATCTAGTTGCATATGACTGGCATAAATCCTCTTCTTTGATACTCTTCAATATGGAACCGTGTGAAGATTAATAGTCTTAAACCACATAGTTTTTTTTTTTTTTCTCGTGAGCCAAATACCGTGACATGTGGCACTACCTTGCAAAATGATTACTTCCAATGAGGTGACACTGATTCCTCGAACTGTCGTCGCCCCTCCGAAGGCTTGGGGGTCTCCTAGTGTTTCCGGCAGGATAAAGTGAGCCAGGGTGCGACGATGAACTATGGTGGAGGGAGTAGCGCAGTGCCCTTGCGATCATTGCCCTTGGGTGTCGAGCGCCTCCACTGGCACATGACTGGAGATGATGACATCACCACGACTTGTGTTCGTTGTCAGTCCCGCCGCGTACACAGGACACGAGAACCGAGTGTA